>NC_064815.1:6749701-6774339 GCF_023721935.1 Panthera uncia
GAAAGAAAGAAAGAAAGAAAGAAAGAAAGAAAGAAAGAAAGAAAGAAAGAGAAAGAGAGAGAGGAAGGAAGGGAGGAAGGAAGGAAAATAGATAGACCCTGGTTCACTTACCGAATTGGCAATGGCATGAATAACTCTAGAAAATCCCACAGCGTCATTCAGTTCTTCCTAATTTAGAGAAACAAACCAAGGAAACTATTGATGTACATATATTCCTTAGTTGCACAGGTTAAAACCTAGCCCCCAAAAAGCACTGAAATGTTACATCGAGTTAGACAGCTTTAGTTTCCCATAGTCTGTCTCCATCATCCTAAACAACTGCATCTGAAATGATCAATGTATAGACCACTCTTCTGTTTTAGAACATGGAACTAGCAAGGAGCAAATTATTTATTAGTTACTGTACTAACAGTGCCTAGGGTTTACCCATCACCGCACATCGTTTGCTGAAATTTCTATGGCTAGCAAGCAGTCTTAAAGACACAAACTTTTCAGTGTGTCTGGGTGGCTCAGTTAAGCATCTGACTCAGGTCATGATCTCATAGCTTGTGGGTTGTAGCCCCACATCGGGCTCTGTGCTGACAGCTCAGAGCCTGGAGCCTGCTTCGGATTCTGTGTGTGTGTGTGTGTGTGTGTGTGTGTGTATCTCCCTCTGCCCCTCCCCACTCACACTTTGTCTCTCTCTCTCAAAAAATAAACAAACATAAAATAAAAAAAAAAAAAAAACCCATAATCTTTTCTCAGCTGCCACCTGCTGACCAAATTCAACACTGCATTAAATTCTGAGGAAACCTATCCAGCAGTTGACGGATCCCATCAAGCATTCTCCAAATTCTCCCGGCTTTTTCGTCAAATGCATTTTTTATACAACGTTTATAGTACAACATTCTGAGACCCATCCCCATTCGGTTTCATCCCTCCTTTCTTCCCGGTGGTGGGTAAATGGGCTCAATTTCCCTATCTTGCGAGCAGCCGCAGCCCCGTCTGCTCTCATCACGGCTACATAACTCAAGTCTTCCCTCTGCTCACTAGCTCCAGCTTCAATGCCAGCTACCTGCAGCCCTCTGCTCTCTGGCCTCTCCCTCACTGAAGCTGCTCCTCTCTTTCAACAACTCCCAAAGCTAACGAGTGTTGGCCGGGATGTGGAGAAAACTGTAACACTCGTGCCCTGTTGGTGGAAACACAAAGTGGCACAGTCACTACGGAAAACAGTATGGTGGTTCCTCAAAAAATTAAATATATAGGGGCGCCTGGGTGGCTCAGTCGGCTAAGCGTCCGACTTCAGCTCAGGCCGTCATCTCGAGATCCGTGAGTTCAAGCCCCGCGTCGGGCTCTGTGCTGCCGGCTTGGAGCCTAGAGCCTGCTTCGAATTCTGTGTGTCCCCGTCTTGCTTGCACTCTGTCTCTCTCCCTCTCAAAAATAAAGAAATGTTTTTAAAAAAATTTTTTTAATTAAATAAAGAATTTCCATATGATCCAGCAATTTCATTTCTGGGTATATACCCAAAGGAACTGAAAGCAGGAACTCCAGGAGATATTTGCACACCCTTGATCACAGCAGAGTTATTTCACAAAGATCAAAAAGGTGGAAGCAACCCAGTATCCATGATGCGTGAGTGAAGAAAATGTGGCATATACAGACAATGGACTGTTATTCAGCTTAAAAAGGAAGGGAATTCTGATCCCTGCTACAACATGGATGAACCCGGGGACATCACGCTAAGTGAAATAAGCCAGTCACAAAAAGACAAACAGTGTAGGACTCCACTCAGAGAAGGTACCAGGAGTAGTCAAACTCCTAGAGACAGAAAGTAGAATGGTGGGTGGCAGGGGCTGGGGCAGGGGGGTAGAAAGGGAGCCAGTGTTTAATGGGGACAGAGTTTCAGTTTTGCAGGACGAAAACAGTTACGAGGACAGATGGCAGTGATGGCTAGACAATAAGGTGAACATACTTACTACCACAGAACTGTATGCACACTTAGAGATAGGATACGGGCGCCTGGGGGGCTCAGTCAGGTAAGTGTCTGACTTCCACTCTGGTCATGATCTCACAGTTTGAGTCTGAGTTCGAGCCCCGCCTTAGGCTCTCTGCTGCCAGCAAAGAGCCCGCTTTTTAATCCTCTGTCCCCCTCTCTCTGCCCCTCCCCTGCTCGCGCTCTCTCTCTCTCTCTCTCTCTGTCTCAAAAATAAATAAATGTTTAGGGGCACCTGGGTGGCTCAGTGGGTTAAGCGTCCGACTTCGGCTCAGGTCATGATCTCATGGTCCGTGAGTCTGAGCCCCGCATCAGGTTGTGCTGACAGCTCAGAGCCTGGAGCCTGGTTCAGATTCTGTGTCTCCCTCTCTCTCTGCCCCTCCCCTGCTCACACTCCATCTCTCTCTCTTTCTCTCTCAAATATAAAAAATAAAACATAAAAAAAAATTCTTAATGTAAAATAAGAAATAGGGTAGTAAATTTTATGTGTATTTTGCCACAATTAAAACTTTTTTTTAACTTTTAAGACCGTTTTTTAGAAACTTCACATCGCTATGCAAATTTTTAATGACATTTTGATGGCTTCCTCCCAGACAGACTGTTAGCTCTTAGACAGGAAAGCCAGGAATCATTTATTCTTATACCCTCTGTACCTACCATAATGCTTGAACATATGGGGAATATGTTATAAATGGTGAATAATCTGACCCTAATTCCTATACCAAAGTTTTGATTCTTCCTTGTGACCAGAGGTCCTTCTCGTCAAGTGCATGAATTCCTGTGGTGGGGAGTGCTGGGTTGGGGTCCCAGCTAAATATCCCGGTTCCCTTGGGTCTCAAGATTTCTGTCTCTTTCTCCTCTGTCCTCTGGCAAACTATAACAGATATTTGGAATTCTATCTCTCAAAACCATTACTAAACTTTTACTGCAACACTTTAAAAAAAAAAAAGAACAACTCCTCCCAAGGCTAAGCCAACGGCCACATCTCAGTCCTTATCCTTACTCCTCCACGCCGACGTCCCCTTCTTTGAACATCCTCTTTCCTGGGCTGCTGGCCACAATACTCTCTGGGCACATGTTTCTACTTCTGCCTAACATTTAAATGCTAGATCTTTCAGGAACCCACCCCAGACCATCTTACTCTCATTCTTCAGCACATGGGAGGTGCTCCAACCCAGGCCCAGTCTCTCCACCCACGACAGCCACACCTAGCCCTCACCTCACCTTCTCTCCTGCGCTCCAGAATGACAAGCCTGCCTACAGGACACTCACCCTTGCACATATCCACTGAAGACACACAGGCCAAGGCCTGAGTCAGGACCAATCTCGTGTTGGAACACCCCAGGGGGAGCCGGTGGGTGGGACGCAGGGGCTTGTGAGGAGCTGCTACCCGGCCATCTCCCGCCCGCCTCCCTCTCTCTCCCAGGAGGCTGTCATACGGCTTCTCAGGTTCTGATGAGGCATGCGGGTTTTCTGCCCCACCCTCCTTTGCAGAATGGAGCTACGGCACAGAAAAGCACTTAGCTGTGGTCTAGAATTGACTGTTCGGTAACGGGTAGCCACAACTCACGCCGCAGTCCCCTGGCCCCTTTGGTTTCAGTGTCGTCTTTCTGGTGTGTGGGACAGGGACCAGATGTAGTTGGCACCACTGGCTGATCCTCCTTCTTTATATAATAAGCTGCCTAAATCCAACAGTGGCTTTTTGCATCTTTACTGGTTCAATCGGTCAGGTGTGGCCCCTACTCACCCCTGGGTCACCTCCTGGCCTCCTCCACCCACATATCACTCCAGGCCACCCCACCTGCCATCCGTCTCAACAGCTCCAATCTCTGGCCTAACTATCGTTCTTCTCTCCCCTTCCACTCTCGCCACCCACACCCCATCCCAAATGCCACCGATTCTACCTTCTAAATGCTTCCAGGTTCCACCTCAACTGCTACTCACTCACTGTTCTGTTCTCGCTCACCGACACCTCTTGGCCAGGTGACTTACTCCGCAGCACATAACAGCAACCAGGAGGAGGCTGCTAACGACGCAGATCCAACCAAGCCATCCTAACCTGTCAAATCACACGTACTACCCTTCGTTTTAGGAAAACAGCAACCGCGCCCGAGGCTGAACACAGCAGTATCAGTTAACGGGCATGAGGTTCCGTGCCACACAATCTGAATGCAGACCAATAACACTTCCCTCAAGACAGATTCACAAAGGTGAACGGTGGTCAACCACCATGTCAGACTCCTGTTGGTGGCTATGTCTACACTTTTCACCGTTAAGTTGCTCTCATTCCGTTCTAGGTTTTTCTGCCAGTTCAATTCTGCTGTGATAGGAAACTATTCGTTACACTGGAATGTGACACGTGATCTGCAAACACAACGAAAGGACTAAATCAGTACTTAGATGCTGTTTCTCACCCAAACGACGTGACCATGACTCCATTACCTGTTCTTTAGCGTGTTTCTGCTGCTCCCTCCTTTTACGTTCCTCTTCATCTACTTTGCTGATGACAATGTATCGCTCCTTCTGAAAGACATAAGCCAGACGTACAACTTTCTGCAAGCAACCGGATGGCAAGCAATTCAGATACTGCTACCATTTGAAGTTATATGTTTTATCACCACACAGCCTTTCATGGGCTAAATACCCTGAAACCATTTTGAAACGCCGCCGAAAACTGAGTTGATGCATTACAAACCAAGATTCTGCCTCTGTGCTGAAATGACATCCTCCTGCAGTTTATTAACTCACCCCCACCGACATCAGAAGTATCAGTAGACTATGAGGGGTGCCTGGGTGGCATAGTCAGTTGAGCTGATCTCCGACTCCTGATCTCGGCCCAGGTCATGATCTCGCAGTTCATGGGTTCAGGCCCCGCATCGGGCTCTGTGCTGATGGTGTGGAGCCTGCTTGGGATTCTGTCTCTCCCTCTCTCTGCCCCTCCCCTGCTTGTGCGCTCTCTCTCTCTCTCAAAATAAATAAATAAACTTAATAAAAAAAGTTTTTTGTTAAAGAAGTGCCAATAGACCATGAGAATAAGACACTTTCCACGACTAACACTAAGAAGTTACACTGCATGTGAACGTGAATTTCTAAATAGTCAGTTTTAAAATAAAATTTCTAACACAGGCAACAACCTCTTTGACCTTGGCTGAAGCAACTTTTTTTTTTTTTAGTTTTTTTAATGTTTATTTATTTTTCGAGACAGAGACTGACAGAGTGTGAGCAGGGGAATGGCAGAGAGAGAGAGAGAGAGGAAGACACAGAATCAGAAGCAGGCTCCAGGCTCCGAGCTGTCAGCACAGAGCCCGATGCGGGACTCAATCCCATGAACCGTGAGATCATGACCTGAGCCAAAGTCAAACGCCCAACCAACTGAGCCACCCAGGCTCCCTGAAGCAGCTTCTTAATAGACACATCATCAGAGGCCAGGGAAACAAAAGCAAAAACGAACTATTGGGACTTGATCAAGATAAAAAACTTCTGCATGGCGAAAGACACAATCTATAAAACTAAAAGGCAACCAATGGAATGGGAGAAGACATCTGCAAATGACATATGTGATAAAGCGTTAGTATCCAAAATCTATAAAGAATTTATCAAACTCAATACCCAAAAAACAATTAACTCAGTGACGAAATGGGCAGAAGACATGAATAGACACTTTTCCAAAGACATCCAGATGGCTAACAGACACATGAAAAAATGCTCAACCTCACTCATCACCAGGGATACAAATCAAAACCACGCTGAGATACCACCTCACACCTGTCAGAACAGCTAAAATTAACAACACAAAACCCAGGTGTTGGCGCAGAAGTGGAGAAAGGGGAACCCTCTTGCACTGTTAGTGGGAATGCAAACTGGTGCAGCCACTCTGGAGAAGGGTATGGAGTTACTTCTAAAAATAGAACTACCCAACAAGCCAGCAATTGCACTATTAGATACCCAAAGGATACAAAAATGCTGATTCAAAGAGGCACAGGCACCCCACTTTTATAGCAGTGTTATCAACAATAGCCAAACTATGGAGAGAACCCAAACCCAAATATCCATACCAATGAATGGAGAAAGATGTAGTGTGTATAGGCGTGTGTGCACGCGTGTGTGTGTGTGTGAATACACACGAACAGACTATTACTCGGCCATCAAAAAGAAAGAAATCTTGCCATTTGCAATGACGTGGATGGAGCTAGAGCGTATTATGCTAAGCTGAATAAGTGCATCGGATAAAGATAAATACCATATGATTTCATTCAGATGTGGAATTTAAGAAACAAAACAGATGAACATAGGGGAACGGGGGAAAAGTTGGGGGGAGAGAGGGAAGCAAATCACAAGAGACTGAACGAAAGAGAACAAACAGGGTTGATTCTGGGAGGTGGGTGGGGGTTGGGCTAAATGAGGGATGGGGACTGAGGGCACCTGTCATGATGAGCCCTGGGTGTTGTATGTAAGTGATAAATCACTGAATCCTACTCCTGAAACCAATATTGCACTGTATGTTAACTACAATTTAAATTTTTTTTCAATGAAAAATAAAATGTCTGTATCGCATTTCATTGACATTAGAAACATATCCTGGATTTCCAGGTAACTTGTCAGAAAACTAGTCCCTTCTTTCTCATATGTTCCGTTTTGAATCAAGTAAGCACACCACATTCTATGTCAAAGTTTGAGATGTATCTTCAAGCAAGATTTTTTTTTAATTTACTTCATCTCTCATTTGACATCTGACTCAAGAGCAACAACAGAGAGTGGAAAAAAAAAAAAAAAAAAGACCAACAACAAAATTCTAAAATTCTAAAATTTTGCTCAAGGAACCCGCCCTCAGCCTCCCATTACCCATCACGGTTCCATCAGCACACCTTGGGAACACATGCCTGAATGTATTCCCAATGCTCACGCTTATGCCCCAGATTCTAGAATTTCATTTCCCGTGCCCACGTAACAGGAAGCCAGTTTTTCATGCAGACCACTACAGCTTTCTGCCGTAACAAGAACACATACTAACATACTAACAAAGTAACATGTGCATACTTTCAAGTTTACAGATCATGTTCATATCCTTCGACCTGCTTGATCACCACAAAACAGCTGTGATCAAAACAGGCACAGATCACCATCCCCATGCTCATCTCCAGGGTACAAAGGAGGAAGACGAGGCTTAGAGAAGTGAAGTGACTTGCCCAAGGTCACCCAGCTCACAGGAAGCAGAGCCAGGAGTCAATTCTGACTCTCAGCACGTCATTGTATCATTGTATGTGTTTGGCCCTGGACAGTTCTTGGGGTTACCTTTTCAGTTTCTAAAGTCTCAACGTGAATGCCTTTGGGATACCTAAAGAAGAGAGAGACAAGAGGACATCACTAGATGAGCCAATGACAGCTAAAACCCTAGGTGTTTTAAAAAGCAACTTGACAGCTATGTTAAGAAGTTTTATTAAATATAAAATAAATACTACTACAACAAAGACTTTATAGTAAACCTATTCCATAATATTTCAGCTACTGAATGTTTCCCTATGTCTGCTTTAAGAATCCAGGAGTGTAGGGGCGCCTGGGTGGCTCAGCCAGTTGGGTGTCCGACTTGATTTCGATGCAGATCATCATCTCATGGTTGACGTGAGTTCAAGACCCGCGTCAGGCTCTCTGCTGTCGGCACAGAGCCTGCTTTGGATCCTCTGTCTCCCTCTCTCTCTGTCCCTTCCCCACTCGTGCTCTTTCTTTCTCTCTCAAAAATAAACATTAAAAAAAATAAAAACTAAAAAAAAAAAAAAAAAATGCAGAGTGTACCTGATTTCAAATTAACGTTTTAGGACACAGGCATCTTGCTCCCAAATGCAATAACGTTTACTTCCTAAGTGAAATTGTGAAGGTTGTTTTAAATGGTATGGGGCATACACAGAGGAGGTTTGAGAAGAGTAACTCTACTATGGTCTGGCACCAGCGTGTGCATTAGCCAAGGAGAGGGATCTGGAACCCCCATGGAGTCCACTGAAAGGACAACATGACAGGCCAGGAGCCTAGTCAGAGGACAGTGGCCCTTCTCCAGTTTTGTTCAAAGTAAACTCCAGGTACATACATCACTGGTAGATTCTAATGGAAGAACAAGAGGCCCAAATAAAGTCGAATGCAAACTTCCCCCTGCTCGACAACGACATTCAATTTGGGGTTAGAGGTCTGCTCGAAAATACAGTGAAACAAACGGATACAGCACCGGAGAAATACAGGCACACAATTTTGGATATTATTTCAGGGGGTTCACAGACCGCCTAAAACGTACCCATGGTCTAACCCCTGCCTGAGAAAGAGCATTCATCTGAGTTATTTCCTAGATCTTAAAACCCAATCTTTATCATTTAACCTTCAAAGAACAAAACACTATACATCCGGAACTTAATGAACCTATCGCCAAAGTGACAACTGAAAGGAAATTTAAAAGGTTTAAAAGCATCCGCTACGAAATAACAACAAAGAAAATCAGTGGGTATTCAAGGAACTTAAGAAGTAAGGGGAAGTTCAATACAGCACTGCCCAAGAACATGGTATGGTCAGATCACCAAGAATCTCAGAAGTGAAAGGAGAGCTAAGACATAATATTTAGTTTTCAATCCTGGGTCCCTCACAGAGCTCTCACATAGAATATAAACACTTACTTCCAGCTCAAAGTCTGATAAATTAGTTTTCTTTGGAACCTATAAAAACAAAAGAGAAGGTACTGATTGGGGCTCATTAAAAGAAAATCCTAACTGATCAAGCACTGGTTAGGAAAGACATTTAATTTTTCACAGCGACTCCACGAGAAGCGACAGGTCTCACACAAACAAAACCCGGCAGGATGTTTGAGTGGCAGGATCTCCTACCATCTGTCCTCATCAGAATGTTCTTTAATATTATTGTATCGCATGGGTCGAAGAGGGAGAAGTTCTTCTCCAACCCCAGTGTTACTGCCTGCGGCTGTACGAGGAGTTTAAAGTAGACACACACACTGAAACACTTTTGTGAAGCTAGGCACAAATTATCTGAGCCACTGACTCTTTGAAACACTGATGTTTTCTACTGCAGAGAGAAATTAAAAGGATAGACGTAGCCCGACGGCGAATTCTTTTCTTTGAAACCTTTATGTATTAAGCACCCCTCGAGGCTCAAGTAGCTACGCCACGCTAGAGCATAGCTGGAGCATAACGTAAAGTCAAAGATGCAACAAGGGGTTTCTCCCCTCCAGGACAGGACAAACTGTTCACTCAGTGTCGCAATATACCAGTGTCCCCAATGTGTTAATGCTAAAGTTAGGGCTTACATCTTGGGAACATACCTATAATAAAAAGACCGTTTATGAATATGGGTTTAAAAACCCAAAATAGAGCACATGCCAGAAATCATCCACTCTCCAAAAAAAGAACATGTGAAAATATTTAGGGCAACTTACCCAGTACATGGCTCTAAATCCAAGTTCTTGTTTTCTTCACTTTGTAATAAATCTTCAATTTTCTCTCTGAGGAGTTAAAATGAAAACATCGCCATCAGTACCTTTCAGGAATGAAGCGACCAACCAACAGATTAATCATACTCCGAAGCAATTTAAACATCAGAACCCAGGACAATGTAACTCTACCCAATCAGGTTATAAGTTGTAAGTTATACTTAGAGTTATACCTGGTTACCCTTAAAGAAAAATACTTTATCTGGACGTATTCTTTTCGTTGTCGTTATTCATGAGTTAGTGACAACTTCTCAAGGATTCATTGATACAAGGAACTTAAATTTTTACTTTTCTAGGGGAGGAGGGTGGAGGGTTGAGCAAATCGGGTCAAGGGGAGAGGGAGATACAGACCTCCACTTATGGAATGAGTAAGTCGCAGCAATAAAAAGAGAACAAAAAGGGGAGCCTGGGTGGCTCAGTCGGTTAAGCGTCCGACTTCAGCTCAGGTCACAATCTCACAGTTTGTGAGTTCGAGCCCCGCGTCGGGCTGTGGGCTGATGGCTCAGAGCCTGGAGCCTGCTTCCGATTCTGTGTCTCCCTCTCTCTCTGCCCCTCCCCCGTTTATGCTCTGTCTCTCTGTGTCCCAAAAATAAATAAACGTTAAAAAAAAAAAAAAAAAGGGGCGCCTGGGTGGCGCAGTCGGTTAAGCGTCTGACTTCAGCCAGGTCACGATCTCGCGGTCCGTGAGTTCGAGCCCCGCGTCAGGCTCTGGGCTGATGGCTCGGAGCCTGGAGCCTGTTTCCGATTCTGTGTCTCCCTCTCTCTCTGCCCCTCCCCCGTTCATGCTCTGTCTCTCTCTGTCCCAAAAATAAATAAAAAACGTTGAAAAAAAAATTAAAAAAAAAAAAAAAAAGAGAGAACAAAAAGAATACCATCAATGATGGCATAACAGTGATGTAATGGGACAGATCGTAGCTACACTCGGGGCGAACACAGCATAATATATAAACCCGTCAAATCACTACCTTGTACACCTGAAAATAATGTAACAACATGTCAACTATACTCCAATAAAATCAAGTGATTAATTTTTACTTTGCTCGTAAGGCAGTTATACTGAAAACCCAGTGAAACCAGACACTCCTCCAATGGCACGCGTACTTGTCAGAAACTTCATTCAAAGAAACAAAACAAGGGGCTCTGGATGGCTCAGTCAGTTAAGGATCCGACTCTTGACTTTGGCTCAGGTCACGATCTCACGGTTTGCTATTGGCCCACAGGCTGTCTGGGATTCTTTCTCACTCTCTCTCTGCCCCTTCCCTAACCAGGTTCTCGGTCTCAAAATAAATAAATAAACTCATTTTTTAATTTTAAAAAATGTGGATATGTTGTAAATATCTGGATAGGCCTGTTTCATTCCTCTGCCTTCAGGGAAACTGGACAGTGCCTATCAGGCCCTTGATCCATGCCTACTCCGTCCAACTGGGAGGTCTACCCACTTACTGAGATAGTCTCTTGCCGGGTGACACACTACAAGTCTAAGTACAGCACACAGAATTCTATTTTACAATGTGCTGTGATTGCACAAATTCAGATATGACCCAGTGGAATCCTGCCATTCACGATATCACACCCGTGTGTGCAGTGTTCGTGCAGCACAAGCCTGAGATACAGATGTCAGTCCTGCCCCAACATATCTGCGTGACGCGTTCTTCTAGTCCGGGAACTTACACCACTTGGTCAATAAACTTCTTCTGATCCTCAGGAATCGTCACAGGACATTTTGACGCGTTGGGAGATACGTAAGACAGAGTTCCTGCACCATTGGACTGTAGGCGTTTTTCATCGTACTGCTCCCTTAACTGTCTTTCTTCTTCCTGATTTAAATAGGGAATTCCTAAGTGTAATTTGAAAAAGAATGCATTAGCAGAGGTAACTAAACATAAAAATTTCAACATAAAAAGTTGGGTTTTTTTTTAGCAAACCAGTGAATCTAAAATGCTCAGGCAAGACTTACCATATTTAACTATATCCCAAAAAAATCAACAGAAAAGACAAATGATTTTGAAATACACTGGTCTTTGCTTCTGCACCATGCATTCTTCTTTCAACAAATGTTTCTTTGGCACTTACACCGGGCCAGGTACTGCAGTGGGCCCAAGGGATCTAACAGGGAACAAAGCAGACACCTTCTGCTCCATAGTGAAGGGAAGGACTTTCGACAGGAGGATCAGAGAAGGCCACTGAGAGCAAAGACTGAAAGGGTGAGAAGGAGTCAGGCCAGCAAGGAGCCAGAAGAAGAGTATTTCAGGCTGGGGAAAAACGATCAACGCCCAAAGGATGGAATGGTGTGGACAGCTCCAGAAACAGCAAGGAAGCTGGCGTGACCGGAACACAGGGAACAGGAGAATGGCACAATGTCAGCATGGAGACGGTGGTGCGAGACTGTGCAGGCCTTTACAGGTCGTGATATGAATTTGTTTTATTCAGGGGCACTGGGAGCGCCTGGGTGGCTCAGTCAGCTAAGCGTCGGACTTTGGCTCAGGTTATGATCTCACGGTTTTGTGAATTCGAGCCCCGCACAGGGCTCTGTGCTGACAGCTCAGAGCCTGGAGCCTGCTTTGGACTCTGTCTCAGTCTCTCTTTCTCCTCCCCTGTTCACTCTCTTTCTCTCTCAAAAGTAAACATTAAAAAAAATTAAAGGGGCGCCTGGGTGGCTCAGTCTGTTGAGCGTCCGACTTCGGCTCGAGTCGTGACCTCACGGTTGGTGAGTCTGAGCCCCGCATCAGGCTCTGTGCTATCAGCTCAGAACCTGGAGCCTGCTTTGGATTCTGTGTCTCCCTCTCTCTCTCTGCCCCTCTCCCGCTCACGCTTAGTCTCTCTCTGTCTCTCAAAAATAAATTAAAATGATAAAAAAAAAAATTTTTTTTTTAATTTTTTTTTAATTGAAAAAAAAGAACCTGTTTTATTCGAAGAGCAACAGAATGCCATTAGAAGGTTTTAAGCAAGACAATTACATTATCTGTTTGTTTTTAAAAGAGATCATTTCGACTCCCATGAAGATTGAAGTAGGGAAGCCAGTTAAAAGCAATTATCCAGGCAAGAGATAACTGCTTACGTCAGAGGTCAGTAACCTTTCCCTTAAAGCATACAGTATATGTTTTAGGCTTGTGGGCCACATGGGGAATCTCTGTTGGAACCAATCAACTCTGCTCTTGTAACATGAAAATGGCCACGCATGACGGGTAAATGAACGGGCATGGCTTTATTTACAATAGGACTTTATTTGCAAAATGGGCTGTGGGTCTTGGTTTGTGACCCAGCTTAGACTAGAGACAGAGAAGATGAATACAGAGATAGGAGAGATATAACCTGCTGATATACTGGAAGGGAGGGATAAAGGGAAGAGGAGAATCGAAAACGCTACCTAGGTGTTAGGTGTAAGCAGCTGGGAAGACGGCAGGTGTACCTACAGAGGTAGGGAACCCTGGGCAAAGAAGAGCTTTGGGGCCCAAGACATGAAAATCAAAACCTACCACCTGAATACATAAATCAGCTAAGGGTATATATGAATTAAGGGCTGTGGATACAATAAGCCTAATGCTCAGGAAAAAGGTAATGAGATATAAATTTAGGTATCATCAGAATACGGGTGGCATTAAAAGCCACGGGACAGTAATGAACTTTTTTTTTTTTTTAATTTTTTTTTCAACATTTTTTATTTATTTTTGGGACAGAGAGAGACAGAGCATGAACGGGGGAGGGGCAGAGAGAGAGGGAGACACAGAATCGGAAACAGGCTCCAGGCTCCGAGCCATCAGCCCAGAGCCTGACGCGGGGCTCGAACTCACGGACCGCGAGATCGTGACCTGGCTGAAGTCGGACGCTTAACCGACTGCGCCACCCAGGCGCCCCAGTAATGAACTTTTTTGATGATAGAATTAGAAAAATCACCGTTTATCAGTAATACTAATCATTCCATGCAAGAATCATCGGTGAATGCTACAACTAATTGGCAGAAAAGGCGATCAACATTAATAACACCATCAGTTGCATGACGTTAATGTACTTACTAGCACTGAACTGAATACTTAAAAATGGTTAAGATGGTAAATCCTATGCGCATTTTTCCACAATTAAAAAAAAAAAAAAAAGGTAACACCACCAGTGATGAGACTGAGTACTTGAGAAGGACAAGAGGTAGTGCTGTCACAGAAAGAAAGGCTGGAGGTGCGTTCAGTTACTGGTGATGAGACCCACGGTGCTCCCAAGGGCAGAGATGGCTAAGGGGAGCTGGAAGCAAAGACCGCTGAGCAACTGGTCGAGAAACAGACAGGACAGGCCATTTGCTGGTCATCCCTGTGGGTGGTGATGTCACCCATAATGAGGAGAGAGTTAGGAGTGGAGAGAAGACAGAAAGCCGAAGCCAAGGCTGTCGTGAATGCCACCCCCATGAAATCAGCAAAAAGAGGGGCCATAGAGCCCGTGACATATCCCGTGGCTCCTGGGAAGAGGGAATCCACGTAGCTGTCACATGGCATGGTAAAACAAGGACACCCACCGATGCCTGCCTGGAGAGAGAGAGAGAGAGAGCGAGAGAGAGAGAGAGAGAGAGGTAAAACCACCTATGCTCCAGAGGGTGCAGGGGAAGTGAAGCAAGAGTCACCTGATTCCCTTTCACGCAAGGAAGTCAAAGGCACTTCTGAGAAGACGGCCAGAAGAAAAGGGTCTGGATTTGCAGAGCCCGAGCGCAAAAAACTGGTAAGGAAGAGAAGGGACGATCGAGAACAGATTGAGAGTATCAGCCACAGTGTGGGGCTAAGAGTCTGGCAATGACAGATGTCCTGGGAGTCCCGATTCAGTTGTGACGAAAATACTCCGAGGTCTGACTATAAAACAAGGCGAATGAGGCACACACTCCAACTTGGCTGTTTCTCTCCTTTTATGAAAATAAAACCATCAGGCTGGAAATTATACATCCACAGGAGACTGGTTAAAGCAGTTCCTTCAACAGATTTTTGCACTTATTCCAACAGAGTGCTCTAACTACATTTGGAACTTGTATTTGATAACAGCTTTCAGAGTCAAGTTTGAGCCAAAGGGAAAAAAATTTTTAGAATACCCAAACTGTGCTGCCCAGCTGGTTCACTCACTGCATTAAGCGTTTTGGGCTCCAAAATCTTTTTTTTTTTTTTTTTTTTTTTTTTTCCAAAAAGTCAAAAACATTGGGGTGTCTGGATGGTTCAGTCATTAAGCATCCAACATTGGCTCAGGTCATGATCTCCTGGTTTATGAGTTCGAGCCCCAAGTTGGGCTCTGTGCTGACAAGTCAGAGCCCGAAGCCTGCTTCAAGTATGTGTCTCTCTTTCTGCTCCTCTCCCGCTCATGCTCTCTCTCTGTCTCAAAATTAAACAAACAAACAAAAAAAAAAAAAAAAAAAAAAAAGTGAAGGTGCAGCACCACTGAATCAACTAAAAAACACTACGGTGTGGGTTCTGAAGGGCTCACAAGGAGATCCTGGTGAGGGGAAGATAATTTTTTGAATATGTGTTCCAACACTTGTATTACAAAAAATCTCCCTCAACTCACTCAATAATTGGGCGTTCACTATGGAAAAAAAATACAATTTATGAGATTAGGTAAAAGTAGTTACTGACCTTACAGCAGCAGGTGCTGAAAACTGCTGGGAAAACCAGAGGCTTTCCGAAACACTTTTCAGGAACAAAAGGAAGGGAAAAACTCCGGTAGGGACTTTCACGGCCAATATTCGCTCATCGAATATTAGTGTCACCTCCCTGACACAGAAGACGACTTGGGCTATGCCCTGGGGACATGAAATGTATAAGACGCAGTCCCTTTCCTAAGCACGTTCGCCCATCTGTCACACGACCCGGTGAGCTGTCATGACTGTGCCGTGTGTGAGGAACTAAGCAACTCTCTCCGAATAATAAACAAGCATCACTTGGAACAGGGAGTTTTTCATTACGGCATTTACTAGAATGCAGGTCCTTTCTTAAGTCCTCTAACACCTGTCTCACTGGAAAAAAATGGGGGAAACTGTGCTCTCCACAGCGGGTCTGTTAGGCCACTTGAGTCACAACACCAGCAGGAAAATAAATTCCACTCAATCAAATCGGGAATCGGGCGCTGGGGTGTCTCAGTTGCTTGGGCGTCTGACTTGGGCTGAGGTAATGATCTCGTGGTTCATGGGTTCAAGCCCTGCATCAGGCTCCAGGCTGCCAGGGCAGAGCCTGCTTGGGATTCTCTCCCTGTCTGTCTCTCCCCTGCTCACTCTCTCTGTCTCTCAAAAAAATAAACAGGGGCGCCTGGGTGGCTCAGTCAGTTAAGAATCCGACTTTGGCTCAGGTCATGATCTCACGGTTCATGAGTTCGAGTCCCACGTCGGGCTCTGTGCTGACAGCTCAGAGCCTGGAGCCTGCTTCCGATTCTGTGCTTCCCTCTATCTCTGCCTCCGCCCCACACTTGCACTCAGTCTCTCTCTCTCTCTCTCTCTCTCAAAAATAAACTTTAAAAATAAAAAAGTAAACTAAAAAAAAATTTTTTTTTAATAAAATAAAATGAGGAGTTGGCATGGCCTCGTTAGGGTAAAATGAAGTACTGTCTACTCTCCCCGTTCGTGGCTGACGAGGCTAAAGGTTTTCAAAGGCATGATAAAAGAGTTGTCTACAACTCTAAGGCTGCACATGGTGTGGCAGGACCCTGAGATTCTGTCTCAGACAGCGGGCAGAGAAAGATCATTCTCAATCAAACCCAAATTTACAAGCGCTAAGGAGAGGTCAGATGTAATCTTACCATTGCGAAAAACTTTATTAAAATCAAATCCTTGGCTTGCCAGAAAGTCAATGCTTGAGCTCTGAAACAAGAGTGAACAGAACATACATTTTGGTGATGTTGGTGGCAGATACGTTAACAGACAAAGAGAGATAACTCAGACAAGTAAACAAAGGCAGCCAGGCAATGAAGGAGCAGGTCAAAGGTCAGAAAATTAAGATTTCTACTCCAAGGCTGCCATATAATCCATTCACTTAAACTAGGTGGGCTGTTCTCCTTTATGGCTTACAAACAATATCCTTTGTTTCACAATATTTAAGAAAAATATACTGGGTAAACATCACAGCCTTCCAACAAGCGGGAAACTCCTGATCGCTGTACTGAGTAGGAAACTATAAAAAGAAAAAAAAAAAAAAATGTGGGGCGCCTGGGTGGCTCAGTCAGTTAAGCGGCCGACTTCAGCCCAGGTCTGTGCTCTCCCCGCGTCGGGCTCTCCCTCTCTCTCTGCTCCTCCCCTGTTCATGCTCTGTCTCTCTCTGTCTCAAAAATAAATAAACGAGGGGCGCCTGGGTGGCGCAGTCGGTTAAGCGTCCGACTTCAGCCAGGTCACGATCTCGCGGTCCGTGAGTTCGAGCCCCGCGTCGGGCTCTGGGCTGACGGCTCGGAGCCTGGAGCCTGTTTCCGATTCTGTGTCTCCCTCTCTCTCTGCCCCTCCCCCGTTCATGCTCTGTCTCTCCCTGTCTCAAAAAGAAATAAATAAAAAAAAAAAAAAAAAAAAAAAAAATCACTCTTGGAAAGCTCTTATCACTGTTAAAGCAGATAGAGTTTGGAAACAAAGCAACTGAAGGTGCTTCTTGCAAAATAAGCGTCTGCACACACAGTGAGATGCTCACACACTGGGCAGGATATGGAAGAACGGGCAGACTGAGAACCACACACACTCCCAGGGAAGGTACCCATCCTGTGGGATGGCAGGTATTTACGTTATTTCAAAAATTTTTTGAGTACAGCTGAGATATAATATCACGCTAGTTTCAGGTGTACAACATAGTGATTCACTATCTCTGTATGTATGTCATGCTGTGCTCACAAGGGTAGCTACCACGTGTCACCCTCCAAAAGTATTACAACATCACTGACTGTGTTCCCTATGCTGTACCTTTTGTTGCCATGACTTGCTCATTCCATGACCAGAAGCCTGTACCTTCCACTCCCCTTCACCCACTTTGCCCATCCACCTACCTCCTTCCCCTCTGGCAACCATCTATATTTAGGCATTCACATTGTTTTCATCTCTTTCTCTCCATTTTTCTAGCTGAACATCAAATGTTGAATTCACTGACAATAATACGTAAACGACTGTGACATATGAAAACACTCCTCCTGACTCTAGAGTAAGAAACGAGTTTCTTTTTTTAATACCCTCTTCCACGTGCCACCTCCTTCCCCATCTCACTCCTTTTTTCTAGCTTTTACATACATGTATACATACACAGAACTTCTTCCACTTACGATGGTGCATGCCCCAATAAACCCACTCTAAGTCGAAAATAGTGTTAAGTTGAAACTGCTTTTAGTATACCTGACCCACTGAACATCGCAGCTTAGCCTAGCCTATCTTACACGTGCTCAGAACACTTACATTAGCTTGCTATTGGGCAAAATCATCTAACACAAAGCATTTTATAATATGGCATTAAGTATGTCATGTAATTTATTGAATACCATATTGAAAGCGAAACATGGGGGCGCCTGGGTGTCTCAGTGGATCGAACGTCTGACTCTTGATTTTGGCTCTCAGGTCATGATCTCATATTTTGTTTTGTTTTTAATTTTTAAATTTTTTTAGTGTTTTATTTATTTTTGAGAGTGAGAGAGAGAGAGAGAGAGAACGAGCAGGGAAGGGGCAGAGAGAGAGGGAGACCCAGAATCCAAAGTAGGCTCCAGGCTCTGAGCTGTCAATGCAGAGCCTGACACTGGGCTCGAACTCGTGAACCCAGGTGCCCCCCAAGAGTGGTTTTTGACCAGACACAATTTTCACCCTGCTCTGTGAGTCAAGAAGCTAACTTCCTTGTAAGATGCAAGTGCTGCCGTCTTAGAATTTTAAACAAAACAGGGGCTCCTGTGTGGCTCAGTCGGTTAAGCATCCAACTTTAGCTCAGGTCATGATCTTGCAGTTCGTGAGTTCAAGTCCTGTGTCGGGCTCTGTGCTCACAGCTCAGAGCCTGGAGCCTGCTTCCCATTCTGTGTGTGTGTCTCTCTCTCTGCCCCTCCCCTGCTCAATCTCTCTCTCTCTCAAAAATAAACATTAAAAAAAAAATTCTTTTAAAGAATTTTAAACAAAACAGAAACCACCCTAGATTGAGAACCAAAAAAAAGAAAATTCAAAAATATTATTGTTCACTTAAAAATTTTTTTAATGTTTGTTTATTTTTGAGAGAGAGAGAAAGAGAGAGAGAGAGAGAGAGAGAGAGAATGAGCAGGGGAGGGGCAGAGAGAGAGAGGGAGACACAGAATCTGAAACAGGCTCCAGGCTCTGAGCTGTGAGCACAAAGCCCCACACAGGGCTCGAACCCACGAACCATGAGATCATGACTTGAGCCGAAGTCGGACACTTAACTGGCTGAGCCACCCAGATGCCCCAAAAATACTATCATTCACTCCAGCCAAACAATTCACAAGTTCATACTGAGTGTAAATCTTTTCTCTGCCTTTGCTTTTTCAGACTAAAACACTGTTAACACGCTTATCCCATTGTCCATTTTAGACAGGGGTCTCTAGCCTGTTCAAATCTATCATATTTTTTTTAGGGAGTGGCTAGCAACTAGATTGCATTAAATATTCCAGGTGTAGCCACAGAATAGCGTTGTACAACAGGTAGATAGATTCTTCTGATTCACTTCTACTGGATCTCCTAGAATAACTGTACTTGTGGTGGCATTTTAGAACAAAGCATCATCCAAAGGTGTCTCATAACCAATGTCCACTTTTGCCTGACTGACTCCCGGCTAAAGCCATAGAACCCACTTACATTTCTGTCTTCTCCTGGTACCGCTGGAAAACTTTAGAATCTATAAATACTGTCTCATTAGTATCCCCTACTAAGGGAATTGTTAAGTAGTTATCAACCAATTGCTGAATAAAGGCCTACTTGGTAACTTGAGAAGCCAGGTTACAAGACCAAAACTGCCTTCACCTTTTCTCTTCAGCCCCAGACATATGAATAACTCATTATTTCACTTGTTTCTCTCTTGCCATATTACACAAAGAATCTGGTACGGCTCAGTCACTCAGAAGCCTACCCCCCAGGCTTTCCCAGCTGTGTTCCTACTTACGTGGAGGAGAAGGGAAGGAGGGCAAGACTCACATGAACTAATGATGCCACCCGGAGAGACGCGAGGACACAAGATTGGAAGGGAAAACAAGATCGACCCTCAGCCCTAATCACATTTCCATATACTACACAGCTTTTTCACACCCTCCTTATCACTATCACAGATTATTAAGAGTACAGGAAGAGGAAACTGATATTTAGTGTCAAACAGATGGGTTCCAATTCTAAAGGTGATGTTCTAAAGGGGAACCTCCCTGTATCCTTACCTTGGCTCAGAAAGTATGCCCTCTCCTCCTCAGGGGCAAACCGTGGACTCTTTTTCCTAACTGGGAAACTTGGGAAAAAGAAATAAGCATATGTATGCAGTGTAGCCCCTTCTGGGTTCTCTCTTTTTATTTATTATTTTTTTAATACAATTTATTATCAAACTGGCTTATATACAACACCCAGTGCTCATCCCAACTGGGTTTTCTCTTTTTAAACGAGATACACACAAACTTATTCCTCTGGAAAATAAAGCTCCACCCTTAGAGATGGGAACAAAGATAAAGGGGTGGGAAGAAGCCTGAAGGACCTGATCTATGGGTTCAAATCAGGGGCCAGACGTTAAAAGTCCCCAACAAAGCCATGTTCCCAAAGTCAGCTTTGCTCACGATACACCTCGTGTTCTGGTTTCCATCTGCCTGTTTCTTGCTCTTATCCCTTGATTCTGAAGCAAAGAAGAAGACAGCAGTGTTGTTCATTCACAACCCTAAAACTGCAAGTCAGAGAGGTGGAACGGCTTGCCGAAAGCCCAAAGGTAGTAGTAGAACCGAATTTTAAAAAAGAATTCTGATTCCACATTTCCATACTGCCTCATCAACAATTCATAACAGAAGAAAATCAATTCTGCTACCAACCTGACAAACAAACTTGACATCTGGCGAGGATCTATTGAAGGGTTTCGGGAAAACATAGAAGTTAAATGACTTCGTTATATACCTGGGGGAAATAAGATAAAAGGGGACTTAGTGGGTTACATTATAGCACGAGAAAAGAAATCCACTGCTTGTTAAAACAACCTACTTTGAATCTGTGTAGTCATACTTAAAAGTGCAAAGGCCAAACTGAAACAGCAAAAAGTCCATGGAATGCTGGAAAAGGGAAACAAAACACCTGTCAAATCAGTGCTGTATATTCAATGTGACAAGAGTACACTCAGTCAGGTGGGGTTTCTAACTACTCAATTGGACTTTTAGCAGAATACTTTCGATTACAACAGGCTACACCTTTTGTGTCAGAAGTGTTAACTTATAAATGCTTCTTAATATTTTTCCTGATTAACCACCTATCCACCAACCACCAACCAGAGCATCACAGTAGGCCGATCTGCAAATGATTACTATCACCCCATCATATTTCCTATCAATCAAATTAACAATGAAAATAGTAAACCTTCCCCAAATGTTTTCCAGCAAACAATTATTTTTGCTGTTGTTTTTTAACATCACTAAAATATCATTTCACAGCTGGGGTAGAGAAGTTAACATGCAAGTTTATGACAACGTTTCTTTACGATTCAACATAAGGAAGACCAACGTGGGGGAAAAAAAGATTTTCACTTACTTTTTTAAGCTTCTGATACCTTTCTTCTGGAGTGTCAAAACCATTTGTTAATGCAGTGACTGAAGGTCCATCACTGATTCCTAATTTTAATAAATAAAAAATTTTAACACTAATATAAAAAGATCAACTATTCAAAGGCTGTGTAATTTCATTTTCTTATGAATTAAGATTACTTGAAAGCACTCCTTACTTCACTTTTTCAAAATTAGTATTAATTTCACTGACCATCAAGCTGAACTCTGTAATAACGAATTCAGAGATGTAAATGCTTCAATTTAGACCCAGTTCCAGGGTCTAAAATAGGTTTCAAAACACAGTAATGACTTAAGAAACCAATCTCTATAATTAATTAAGTTTTCTGCTTTCAAAAGGATTAATGCATAATCAGACATCAAGGAATCATGACGTATATTATTGCTAGAGTACAAGTCTTGATTAACAGTTTGGAGAAAGATCTATACACAACAAAGGAATTTTGAAGGTCAAAGAGAAAACTTATTTCTGGTGAAAACACAGCTTCTCAGTGAACTGACTCCAGCTAAACACTTCATGCTTAAAGGTAAGGAACATATTTCCTTTAGAAAGGCCTGAAGTGTTTTTAACATATAAAATCTGCTAGCAAAAGTGGCTATCTATAGCAATTGTTCACGCTGACTTCAAAAACTCAGAAATTAGTCTTTCATCCAAAGGGGGGAGAAAAAAACTTTGCACCTGTAAGTGTTGGTAAAGCATTACACACACATATACACCCATGCGGAGGTAGGCAATGAACACTACCACTAATGCATAAAGAAAAACCTTCATTACCTCCAGGAGCCTGACGCTAAAGTCAGTCATAAAGGAAAAATATTGGATGATTCCACCTACAGGAAGTGCCTAGAATAGTCAAATTCATAGAAGACAGAAATAATGGCTGCCAGAGGCAGTGGGGAGGGAAAAATGGAGTTACTGTCCAATTAGTAGAATACCAGTTTGATAAAATGGAAAAGTTTTGGAGATGGATGCAAGACAATGTGGATGTGCTTAATGCCACTGAACTGTAAAACCACTTAAAGATGGTTAAAATAGTAAGATTTTAGGGGAACCTGGCTGGCTAACTTGGTGGAGCAGGTGACTATCTCCGGGGTTGTAAGTTCAAGTCTCACCCTGGGTACAGAGATTACTTGAAAAATAATAAAATCTTTAGAAAAAATAAAACAGTAAATTTTAGTGATGTATATTTTATCATACGTACAAAAAAGCCTGACCTTTACCCTACCACGTGCATGTCAGTTTTAAGCTGCACCAAAACTATAATCTCTATCTGTAACCCTCACAAACCCAGTGCACGTCTTCCATGCCTCTGAAACGCTTAAGAGAAATCGTTGAGAATCCTTTAACCAACGCCCAAGGCCACAAACAGGAGGGGCCAGCAGGCAGAAGTGGGGGGGAGGGGGGTCGGGGAATCAGAGGGTCACGAGGAGCCTTGGCTATGCATCGCTAGCCCCCAGCTTGCAAGCGAGGGATACCTGAAAACTCCCCATCGATGGCGAAGAAGTCGGCCTCCTCTATGGCCTGGTACACTTTTTGAAGATTACTCTTAAAATCTGCGGAGAAACCGAGAAGAGGCTCAGAACCGGTGGCCGGGCTTCCTGCCCAAGAGCTCCTAATGGGAAAGGAAAGGGCTGGGAAGATCCTGAGGCCTCAGGCGGGAGGAGGACAAGTCCTAGAGGGATAAACAAGACAGAGTATCAAGTCCCCGAGGGGTGCATAGTGGGAGGGGATCAAGTCCCCAGTGGGTGCGTGGGCCGGAGGAAGACCAGCCCCGAGGGTGCACGGGCCACAGAGGCACACAGCCCTGGGGGACGCCCGGGCAGGACAAGGCAGGGACAAGACCCCCTAAAGCTCACAGACTTCAGGGGAGGCAAACCCCTGAGGGGATGCTTCAGCCCCAGGCCCCACCAAGCACACCGGCGCTGGTCTGGGCCTAGCAGGCTGGGTGAGGGGGCCTTGAGTCTCGGGGTGATGCACGGCGCGACACGCACTGCTCCTGATTATCTCCATTCTGCAGAGTGGCCGGAACCCCGGCCCCGCCTGGGCCCGCCTCGGCCGTTCTACACGAAAAGTTCCGCTGGGACCGCAGCAGCAGCGAAGGCAGAAGCGGCGGAGACCGCGGCGGCGACTTCCGGAAACAGCGCGCGCCGGCGCGCATCACGTGTGTCTGCGTCAGCGGCGGGGGCGGGGCCAGCCTGGGCTCCTTTCACTACTTCAGGGCTAGAGAAGGGGCGTGACTATGGAAATCGCCAAGACGTCGGCTAACTTGCGAGGCCAGACGTGGGACGGCAAATTCAGATTAAGAAATAATCATGTCTTGACGCCCAATTGGTGAACAAATATTTCCTGGCGATATTATGCGCCAGGCGCTCTCAAACGGGTGGGGATACAGTGTTGAACAGAGGAGACAAAATCTTTGACCCTTTGGAGCTTAACTTGGGGGAAAAGGGGGAAAGTCAGGCAGGTATCAAACTTGCCACTTGGAAACACAATCAGCGCTATGAAGAGCGAGAGCCCGGTGCTGCAATAAAAATAATGGCGGGGAGCGGGGGCCGGATAACTGGAGGGAGGGTTACCTAAGAGAGGTGAAGAGAATACAAAGCTGAGACCTACTGCACTAGCCACTGGGACTGGCGAACAAAATAGACAAAGTCTTGGTTTGGTTGGTTTGGAGTATACTGTGGATCCCCAGAGCCTACAACGGTGTCGATACATAGTAGATGCTCAATAAACATAGCTGAGTGAATGAATTCACTTTCATCTTTCACAAAAGCCGACTATGTAGTTGGTTAAAAGACCAGCTTTCAAAGGCTACCTTTGCCATTAATTAGGTTTGGAACGTATTCATCATTCCTAAACCTCGATCTTCTCATCCACTAAATAGGCTTGAGGATAGGTGATGATGTCTGTGAAGTGTAGAGTGCTGCGTCACTGTAAGACAGGATTAGAGTTGTGCCTTGCCACAATTCCCTTGCGTTCACACCTTACTTTGACATTTATTGAGTACAAAATCCGTTCTGTTTTTTGAAAAAAAAAAAAAAAAGATGACCATTTCCCCACCAAAATGCAGTATTAAATATTCTAAAGAACACATAAGAGTCTGGCCATATTTTCCCCACCAATTCCCTCAACAAATTCATTTCCCTTGCCTCATTCAGTGGAAATTTACATATAGGTAATTATGTCAACTATCTTAATGTGAACAGCGGAGAGTAAATGTGAATTCTAGAGTTCAGGGGAAATGGGAAGGAGAAAAATATGATAAGTAGTCGAACCTCAGGCTTGAAATATTTCTCTGCCTTTTTTTTGTTTCGGCTTAAAAAGTGCAATACAGGGTGCCTGGGTGGTTCACTCAGCTAAGCGTCGGACTCTTGATCTCAGCCCAGGTCTTCATCTCAGGGTCATGAGCCCAAGCCCTGCTTTAGGCTCCACACTGGGTGTGAAGTCTACTTACAAAAAAAAAAAAAAAAAAAAAAAAAAAA
>NC_064815.1:6774739-6829261 GCF_023721935.1 Panthera uncia
AATTAAAAAAAAAAAAAGAAAAAAAAGTCAAATACAGAAAGTACTGAACATATATGGCACTTAAATTTACATTTTAATTTAAATAATTTTAAATAAGTAATTTTAAGTAATTTAAATAAAATTTAAGTAATTTAAATAAATATCAAAACTTGCTACAAAGCTACAGTAGTCAGAACAGTGTGGTATTGGCATAAAGAAAAACCTAGAAACCAATGAAATAGAGACCCTCCCCCAAATAAACCCTTGCATTTAAGGACATATGATTTACAAGTGTGCTGAAATCACTCGGTGGGAAAAGAACAGTCTTGCCAGTGATAGTGTTGGGAACACTGGATGTCCACATGGGAGAGAATGAAGTTGGATCCTTACTTTATACCAAATAAAAATTATATATAAAATAAAAATTAACTCAAAATATGGGCACCTGGGTGGCTCAGTTGGTTAAGTGTCTGACTTGATTTCAGCTCAGGTCATGATCTCAAGGTTTGTGGGATTGAGCCCCACACTGGGCTCTGCACTGAGAGAGGGGAGCCTGCTTGGGTCTCTCTCCCTCTCTCTCTGCCGCTCCCCTGCTCACACATGCGCTCTCTCTCTCTCTAAAGAAATAAATAAACATTTTAAAAAAATTAACTCAAAATAGATGAAACATCTAAATGTAAGAGGTGAAACTATAAGACTCTTAGAAGAAAACATAAAGCAAAAGCCTCCTCACATTGTATTCGGCAATGATTTTATTGTTTAAATATGATACCCAAAGCACAGGCAGCAAAAGAAAAAATAGATGAATCAGACATCAAAATTTATGACACTTGTGCATAAGGGAAAGGATACTATCATCGAAGTGAAAACGCAACCCATGTAACGGGAGAAAATATTTGCAAACTGTATATCTGATAAGGGACTAATATCCTCAATACATAAAGGACTCCTACAATTCAATGACAAAAAGCAACCTGATTAAAAAATAGTCAAAGGTCTTCAATAAACATTTCCCCAAAGATGTACAAATCACCAGTAAGCACATGAAAAGATGTTCAGCATCACTAACACAAATCAAAACAGTAATGAGATATCCTTTCCCATCCCCTCCCCTTTTTTTGACGCAAAAAAAGGGTGGTTTTATTAAAGCACTGGGACAGGACCTGTGGGCAGAAAGAGCTGCCTTTCTTTTTTTCCAATCCTTTCACATCCCTTCGCTGAGAAATTGAAACCCTTGTGTGCTGTTGGTGGCAAGCTAAAATGGTGTGGCCCCTGTGGAAAACAGTATGGAGATTCTGAAAAATTTTTTAAATAGAATTATCATGTAATGCAGCAATTCCACTTTTGGGCATGCACCTAAAAATATTGAAAGCAGAGGCTTGAATAGGTATTTGCACATACATGTTCTTAGTAGGACTATTCACAATAGCCAAAGGGTGGAAACAACCCAGTGTCCATTAACAGATAAATAAACAAAAAGTTGTATATACTTAGAATGGAATGTTATCGAGTCTTACAAAGGAAGGACATTCTGACACGTTACAAGGTGGATAAACCTTAAGGATATTATGCTAAGTGAAATAAGCCAGTCACAAAAAGACAAATACAGTATGATGCCACTCACGTGAAGTACCTAGCGAAGTCACATTCACGAAGACACAAGGTCGAAAGGTGGTTCCCAGAGGCTGGAGAGAAAGTGCGGGTTGGAAATGTTTAATGTATGGATTTTCAGTTTGCTAACGTGAAAAAGTCCTGGAGATTGATGCTGATGATAGATGTACAACTACGTGAAAGTACTGAATGCCACTAAACTGTACACTTAAAAATGGTTAAAATGGTAAATTTTATGTCGTATCACACACACATACACACTGACACTAATTACCCTCCAGAAAACGAGTTCACACACTCCCTGCCCTAGCATAGGACCAGTCTTTTAATTCTTTGCCAATCTGTTATGTTAGAAAGAAAAATGTCACTCCAAATGATCAGTTTAACAAACTCCAAGCCAGTGGTTTAAAAATACCTAGCATTAATTCTCAACGCCCCGAGACAATGGGAGAAAAAAAGGTTCATAAAGTCACTTTAATTCCCGTTCTTAACACTACAAAGAGAACTTCCGCCAAAGTCCTGGGATTTTCTGCAAAAAAATCTTTGTGGAGAGTACAGTTTGGTCTTATTTAAGTTCTGGGTAAAGTTGTTTCCTCCAGACACAGAAACAACCTCCCAAGAGGACCTGAACCAGACACCCGCCTCACCCTCCGTGTAACGCCACCGTGGCCCCGAGTTTATTTCTAGAGAGGAACGGGCGGGGCTGACGGTGGCACGCATGCGCCGAAATCCTCGGCCGGGGAGTGGCCGCTCTAGGCAGCGGGGAGGTCGCGGGGTTGAGAGGGTTGGGAGAAGAGTGCGGCTTCTCCTCTATGGTCGTGGGCCGGGGCACTCTTCTCCCCAGTAAGTCTTCGGTTACTTCCGGAAGTGAAGTGGCCACCTCTTCCTCTGCTTCCGTGGGGGTCCGGGAGGCGGGCGGCGGCCGGGTGGGCCCGGAAGGAACAGAGTGGTAAGCTCCAGCGTGGCGGGAAAGGGCAAAGGGAGGCCCGGGCTGCATTTCGGGGCGGCGTATTGAGGACGGCTGTGGGGGAACGGTTTAGAGAAACTGGTCCGCAGGGCTTTCCTCGCCCAGGCCCGAGTCCTAAGGATCCGCGGTCTCGGCCACCGGGCCCGGACCCCGCGTGGCCAACTTCTCCGTCCTTTCCCGAGAGCCCTACGTCGGCAGGGCGGATCGCCGGGACTTGCCTGCGTCCCCTCAGGGGTCAGGGTCAGAGCCTACCGCTCCAAGATATCCCCAGGGCGGGAGGGAGGAGGCATCGCTTCCACACATTTTGGGGTGGAACGAAGGGACGCCTGCCCCCCAAGAGCCCCTGCCGCAGCCGTTGGTTGCGCGTCCAAAATTGGTCAGGTTCGTGCTAGACTGAGCTACGGGTCTGATTGGAGAGGCAGTTCCTGCCCTAACGCGGAACGATTGCTCCCGTTATAAAATAGGGTAACGGACGCGCACAAAAGGGAAAGTGAAACCCCAGAGTCGCACTAGGGTTAGGCTAGAACACAGCTGTTATGATTCCATGCTCACGGCTTCTAATGGGAACTTGTACAAAAAGTTCTCGTTAAAAGAAAATATAAAGAGGGGTAAATGAAGATCAGGCTGTGTCTAGCCGAGGCTTTTTGGCGGGGCAGGAGACGGCCCCCCAACTTTGGTGGAGAGGTGATAAAGTCCAGACACTGTCATGCCCTCAGCTGTCGCCGTTGGGTCCTCCCCGCTAAAGCCCATTGGTCGGTCCTTTGGGGGTGGTCTTGATGTCACCCTCTGAAAGGCCAATAGAAAAGAGGTTTGCTCTGTCCTCCGGACACGCCCCAGAGCCGGCGCAGAGCGCACGTGTGAGTTAGGTAGTTTGGTTTGTTTTTGTCCCGGCTGTTTTGTAAACAGCCTGTCTGGGTGTATGGTGTGTTCTGCGTTTCCCTGCCTGTTTCCATAAACGAGATGGAAAAACTATCTCCTGCAGTGCTTGGCACTGACGCCAGTAACGTAGCTGACATCATTAAGGGCAACTATTAATCATTCTGTCACTATTCAGAACTCTTCTTTGACTACCTATGGATAGAGTTTGTTATTTTAAACCTCCTTCAGAGTGGATATTATTATCCTGAACTTATGAATGAGAAATATGAGGCTTAGGGAGAATAAATGTGACCTGTTTGGCACCCAGGTCTCCATTCCTGGGAACATAACGTTTTAAGTATACAAGCCTCTCAGGGGAAATAGCCGTCTAGGAGATGAGTAAACACACAAAAGTTACAGTAATGCACAGAGGCAGGAAGGATTAATTTGGGTGTGAGTGGAATTAGCCATTAAAGACTTTCCAGTGGCAGGTGATTCGGGTCTTGTCAATTGAACACTTTTGACCCAGAGATGGTGCATAGCTGGGTTACAGATGAAGGAAACAATGTGAAGGAAAAATGCCCAAGGAGCAGGAATTAATAGATGGGACCAAAGTGTAGTGTGTGAGTAGATGAGTAGTAGGGGATAATTGTAATAATAGTAATAACTAACGTTTACTTTGCACTAATGTGCTGGCCACTGTTCTGAGTGCGGTGCATGTATTATTAACTCATTTAATCCTATCAACAACCCCATCAGTAAGGTAGTATTAATATCCCAGTTTTACAGATGAGGAAACTGAGGCACACAGATTAAGTGACTTGCCTGATAGCACACTAGTGATTGGTGAGCTGGGATTTGAAATCGATCATTCTGGCTCCAGACTTTGTGCTCTTGTTTTTTGGTTTATTTTTTTTTATTTTTTATTTTTTTTTTTTTTATGATGTGCTCTTGTTTAAAAAGTTGTATTGGGGTACCTGGCTGGCTCAATCTGTAGTGCATGTGACTCTTAATCTCAGGGCCATGAGTTAAAGCCCCACATTGGGCATGTAACCTACTTAAAACAAAAACAAAAGACCTCATTAAAAAGTTCTGTTGATTTGTGGACCATAAAGATTCTTAAATGACAAGCTTACAACTATGGATTTTAGTTTTTCACGGTCAAGACGGTTTTGAGCAAAGGAAATGTTTGATCAGAATTTTGCTACAGCAGGATGATTCAGGCACTGGAGAGAGGAGAGATTGGAGAGTAGAGGAAACGAGCTTGAAAATGTTATTTAAACTTTATTTTGTTCACACGTTACCTATACCTTGTCTGAAACATATATTTAGGCACACACGTGTGTATTTATTTGTATGTAGCAACTCTCTAGTTCCCAAACTTCTGTGTGCATTAAGAATCTCCTAAGGGGCTTGTTTAAAATGTACACTTCTGGGGGACCTGGGTGGCTCCATCGGTTAAGCATCCAACTCTTGTTTTTCTGTTTTTTTTGTTTTTTAGTTTATTTATTTATTTTTGAGAGAGAGCCCAAGCAAGGGAGGGGCAGAGAGAGAGGGAGACACAGAATCCAAAGCAGGCTCCAGGCTCTGAGCTGTCCGCACAGAGCCTGACACGGGGCTTGAACGCATGAAACTTTGAGATCATGACCTGAGCTGGAATCAAACACTTAACTACCTAAGCCACCCAGGGACCCCAAGCATCTGACTCTTGATCTTGGCTCAGGTCTTGACCTCAGGGTCATGAATTCAAGCCCTGCTTTGGGCTCCATGCTGGGCATGGAACTTACTTAGAAATAATAAAATGAAATAAAATAAAATAAAATGTACATTCCTGAGTCTCTCTGTCAGATATCCTTTTTCATTTCAGGTTCACAAAACTCAGATGATTATGTCAGAGGTTCTAAGAAATTACTGTGATAGGGAGTCAGATATATGCTGATTTGATTTTCATCTACAAGTATCCAGAACCCATCCTTGTGCCAGCTACTTCAAATACGATGATAGAATTCTGTGGCTTGGGTTCCTCATCTCAAGAAGCTCAGAATTTGATTGGAGAAGGAGAGACTACTCAAACCAATAATTAAAGTATGGTTTCTAATCAGTTTTTTTTTTATCCCAAGTTATTGGACATCTACAGCATTTAAAACAGGGTAGGTCGCTGAATATACGCCACATAACATAAACAAAAGAAGAGTCTCTAGGGAGAGCCAGGACACTCTTCTCAGTGTTCTCTTGTCTTGCCCAACATCCCTCATGAGCAGTGAATCACGGGGTCTCAAAAGTTCAGGCAGCACGTCAGCCAGTGCGCTAGCTAGCTACCTTTGCCCTAGTAATGTCTGACTCCGTCCAGAAAGAAAATATTTTTGGACAAGATTTTTTATGGGAAGAGCCTGGAAGTGCTTCTGTTGTGTTCATGAAAGCCACTTTCTGCCACCTACAAGAGGTGTACACAATATTCTCTTATTTTTGCCATGTATGGCCTTTGCCTTGCTTACATTTCGGCACATTTCATTTCACAGTCACTAGAAATGTGTGGTCACTCTTTGGACATTTAAAATGTCTGTAGTATTCTACTCGTGTTTATAGTGGTGTCCCCAGAAGTAGACCTGGGGTGCCAGAAATAAGGGAGTTCCCAACTACTCTCACCACTATTTGTTTGTTTCTTTCTTTCTTTCTTTCTTTCTTTCTTTCTTTCTTTCCTTCTTTCTGTTAACTTTTAGAAAGAGTGCTAGTGGGGGAGAGGGAGAATGGCGGGGTGGGGTGGGGAGAGAGAGAATTTTAAGCAGACTCCACGCTCAGCACAGAGTCAGACGCATTGCTCGATCCCACCACCCTGGGATCATGACCTGAGCTGAAATCAAGAAATCAAGAGTTTTTAATGCTCAACCAGCTGAGCCACCCAGCACCCTTCACCCCAGTTTCTCTTGTGACTGCGTCTGCTTGTCTCACGCAACACCATGCTCATCGAGCCAGAGTTCATGTTCCGAAATGCAGTGGTGTTGTCCCTTCCTGGTTTATTTTCTGCAGTTTGGATTTCTCAGCTTTTGTAGTAGCAGGATAGAGGGGCCAATTAATCCTTTGAACCAATAACGTATTGGTTACCTTATTGGAATAATGTAGTGCTATGAGGTCAGGCTTTAAGTCAGACCATGGTTTAAAATTTTTTTTTAATTTTTTTTAATGTTTAATTATTTTTGACAGAGAGAGAGAGAGAGACAGAGCATGAGCAGGGGAGGGGCAGAGAGAGAGGGAGACATAGAATCCGAAGCAGGCTCCAGGCTCTGAGCTGTCAGCACAGAACCCGACGCGGGGCTCGAACTCACGAACTGTGAGATCATGACCTGACTTGAAGTCGGACACTCAACCGACTGAGCCACCCAGGTGCCCCAGAAGTCAGACCATGGTTTAAAACCTGGCTCTGTCCTCTATTAACTAGGCCTCCATTTTCTCATCTGTAAAGTGGAGATGAGAGCAATAATCATCTCATAGGATCATCTTTCACATGATAAGCTCTCAGTAAATGCTAGTCTGAGCATTTGTTGAAGAATGTCATTCTTCGTTGCTGTCAGGTAATATGTAATGAAGAGAAGTAAATGACCTAGTTAAAAGACGATATAAAGGCAAAATCTTTTTATTCTTGCAGGGAAACATCTTTGCCAAGTAGTGATTGAGATCCTCTTTTCAGGTTAGAATCCCAATAAATTAGTCCTCCAAAAGATTACTCCTAAAACATTAGGTATGTACTATCGTCACAATAAACGTCTTGTTGAACAAAAAGGTAGAACCATAATTATATGTCACTGAACAAAGTAGTTTGAAGATTATGACTTCTAAAGAGTTAAGTATCACTACGTGACATCTTTATTTCATTTATTTAAATTCAAGTCTGTTAATATATAGCGTAGCATTGGTTTCAGGAGTATTTAGTGATTCATTGCATGCAGTCTTTATAAGCTGAGGTATAAAAATCCTCCGTTTAAACTCATTATGAATGCATTCTTCTTTGAACTCAATGACAATTACTGTATTAATCGACCTCGGGGTGAGTAAAGAATCAAACAGTTAATGGCAGTGACACCACCTCCTTCCACCATTTCCTCTAGATGATTCTACAGATCGGTACTTGACCAAGTCAAACAGTTTTCCTTCCGAGGGAGCAATAGCCACGTTTATTGCCAGTTCTTTAGTCACACAGAATAGCTGGGATATGGTGTTCCAGGCCTTTTGTTTCCTTCCGAGATTTTTCAGTTAACTGTACCACGTCAGTTAGGTATTTCTTGCGGAAACACGGAAAAGGTTCCAGTGCTAGAGCTCTTGCAGTTGCCCAAGTCGTGACGCTGTGATAATTGTTTCCTGTCAGTTGTGCCAACAACTGACCCGTGAACATTTTAGAAAAGCTCAATGACCCAGTTCATGTCGTGCTTTCTAAGACTTGATGCCATTTCTTGACCCTGAAATTTTAGAGATGGCGTTTCCCTCAGGAAATAATATCTCTCCAGGTGTTTCTAAAAGTTACATTGGTGAGGGGCACCTAGGTGGCTCGGTCGGTTAAGCATCTGACTCTTGGTTTCGGCTCACATCATGATCTCACGGTTCGTGGGTTCGAGCCCCGCAAAGGGCTCTGCGCTGACTGTGGGAAGCCTGCTTGGGATTCTTTGTCTCCCTGTCTCTCTGCCCCTCCCCGACCCCCTATCTCTCCCTCTCTCCCTCTCTCTCTCTCTCTCTCTGTCTCCAAAAAAATAAACATTTAAAAGTTACATTGATGAGATGTCAGAATAAGTTGTTGATTATATGGCCTGAGCATGCGAACAGCTTTTGGGATTCCTCACTTGGACGGTTTGGGAAGTGTCCCGCCAGAACCATGATGTGGAAGAAGAGACCACAGTTACTGAATACTCCTTTTGTGCTGGTGCCTACACGCGTCTCCTTAATGCTCACGACAGCCCCGTGAGGTCGGAGTGGAAACCCCGTGCCTTCTATATGCTCATGTGAGACTCAGAGAGAGGGAGTAATTCGCCCACAGTCTCATGGCTCATAAGTAGTGAAGGGGGGCACTCAGAACGTGTCATCTGACTTTAAAACTGAGAAGTATACATCATTGTTATATGATACAAGTAAACAGAAGGAAAAAAAATGGGGTGTAATTACAGTGTCTCAGAACCCGGAAGTAAATACCTCCAAAATATTAAAACAGGCGTTTTAAACGCCTGTACTAAATATGTGGTTCACAGAAGAGCCCACAAACTCTTCATTCATTTTGACCTAGGTCTCTGGGGAAATGATGAGAAAAAAAGCCAGCCTAGAATCTTTAGACTTGCCCTCTGATTCACCCACAGCCTTTCACACACAGAGTCTGCCGAGTAGGGGTGTCCGACCTCAGGGTCCGTAACAGAATAGAAGCAATAGCTCAGAAAACTTGGTGAAAGACCTCAGAGGCAATCATTTTCTCAGCAATGATGATAAACAACCTGCCAGCAAATCCAGAGACAGGGAGACTCTCAGCTGATAGAACTCCCAAAGCTTACCGGCCTAAGACCAGTTAACCCAGAAACATCATAAGCTCATCAGTAGACTCTGCCGGCCTCACCTACGGAGGGGTCATGAAAATGCAAATAGCCCCCGAGGTCGGGGGAGGAACACAAGTGGATGAGGACTTGCAAACCAGGGCAGATAGGCCCTCCCTGAAGAGTGCAGCTGCTGAGTTACGCAGCTTGTGACGATTCTTGTCACTCCATATGCAATCCCAGTCTTGCTTGATCGGATTTTTTTCAGAAGCCAAGAGTCTGCATTTTTATGTGAAATCAGATTTTTTTTGAATTTTTAAAAAATTTTTTATAAAGGTGCATGTATCCTTTCCTTTTTAAAAAAAGTTTTTAATGTTTATTTATTTTTTTTAATTTTTTAGGGGCGCCTGGGTGGCTCAATCAGTTGAGCGACTGACTTCGGCTCAGGTCATGATCTCACGGCTTGTGAGTTCGAGCCCCACGTCAGGCTCTGTGCTGACAGCTGGGAGCCTGGAGCCTGCTTCAGATTCTGTGTCTCCCTCTCTCTCTGCCCCTCCCCCACTCATGCTCTGTCTCTCTTTCTTTCAGAAATAAACATTAAAAAAATTTTTTTTTAATTTTTTTAACATTTATTTATTATTGAGATACAGAGAGAGATAGAGCATGAGCAGGGGAGGGGCCCAGAGACGGGAGACACAGAATCCGAAGCAGGCTCCAGGCTCCGAGGTGTCAGCACAGAGCCCGACGTGGGGCTCGAACTCACAAACCACGAGATCATGACCTGAGCCGAAGTCGGGTGCTCAACTGACAGAGCCACCCCTGTTTGTTTATTTTTGAGAGAGAGTGGGAGGGAGAACCAGGGAGAGGCAGAGAGAGAGAGAGAGAGAGAGGGATCATGAGGATCCAAGCAGGCCCGTGCTGTCAGCACAGAGCCTGATGCGGGGCTCGAACTCATGAACCGTGAAATCATGACCTGAGCCAAAGTCAGACGCTTAACCAACTGAGCCAGCCAGGTGCCCCTGAAATCAGATTTTTTTAAAGGCCGGCACCTAATTCAAGAGAAAGGGAGAGAGGGACACCATGTGAAAGCCTGCCTGAAGGCCAGATGTCACCACAGTGGAGTGGTGGCTACTGGTGTTGAGACTGTTCCAGGACCCAGAGGGTGGGAGTGCATGACAGTGATACTATGTCACTGTGGAAAGGCTCACCTGGGTTCATCATGACCGCTCCAGGACCAGTGGGATGGTGAACATTTTAAAAGTCTTTATCCTAGTGGATAAACAGTTTTTAACCTTATTTCGGTCTTGGTCCTCCTTGAGAGCCTAATAAAAACTATAGATTTCCCGGGGTGCCAGGCTGGCTTAGAGGAGTGTGAGACTCTTGATCTCAGGGTTGTAAGTTCAAGCCCCATGTTGGGTGTAGAGATTACTTAAATAGGACTTAATAAAATTAAGTAAAACCTATCGACTTCCTTTAGGCAAGAGTTCATATTACATCCTCATAAGGACAACCACAAGCTTGGCTTATAATTTCTTTGCGTGCACAGACCTCTTGACGTGCCTTATAGACATCAGTTAAAGACCCAAGTTTTTATCCAGAAACCACAGCTCTTCAGAATGGCTCAGTCCCCAGAGGTTTACTGTACTCTTCAATGCTGCGGTGTTCAACCTGTCATTTTAATCCTGTCTCTGTTTACAGTCTTGCAGACTTTTCCGAACTCAGGCATTCTTCCCCTTTAGCTTTGAACTAGATAATTAACACTTGTCATTTCACGTGATGCTTAAACACAAACCAAAGTGTATCCGTGTGGACCGGGCACAGGGGTTGGAAAAGGGAATGAATCTCCTCCCCCAGTCCTACCGATGTTCCCCCACCCCACCCCACCCCCCCAGCGTCCTCTCTGAGGCCTTCTAGACCCGGGGGTGGGGGGGACAGCAGGCTACAGGGACGTTCTCATGTGTGCTTACTTGTGCAGGAAGTCAGAGCCAGCAGAGCCTCTCGCCACTCCTGCCATGGGCTGAGTTTATACCGAACATCTGTAAACATCCTTGGGAACGCTGTGCTCCCAAGAGGCCTTCAGTCATTGCCAGTGCGGGAGGGTGTGTTGGCCCACACCTTGGAAGTTCAGGGTTTGAACTGCGTTTTATCCCTGAAGAGCACTTTCTTCCCCTGAAAGTGCTGTTTTCCCTCAGGGAAGTGACCCAAATGCAGACAGAAATAGCAGAAAAGATCAACTGAATTTGGTTAAGATGTGGACTCTTTTTCTCTGTTCGCTTTCACATTTTAGATTTAGGGGAAGCTGAAACTAGCAAAATTCCCAAGATGTAATCCAAGTCCATGCCGTTTCTAGTTTGTTAAAGACAGTCATAAGACAAAGGTAGTGACCACCTCAGCTTCTCAAAATACAACTTAAAAATATGCTTTAGGGTCACCTGGGTGGCTCAGTTGGTTGAGCGCCCGACTGCAGCTCAGGTCATGATCTCACTGCTTGTGAGTTCGAGCCTCGCGTCGGGCACTGTGCTGACCGCTCGGAGCCTGGATCCTGCTTCGGATTCCGTCTCCGTCTCTCTGCCCCTCCCCTGCTTGTGCTCTCTCTATCTCAAAAATAAACATTAAAAAAATTTTTTTTAATTTTAAAAAACATGTTTTATTGATTTATTTTTTTCAGTTTATTTTTTTAATTTATTGTGAGAGAGAGAGAGAGAGAGAGAGAGCAAGCAGGGGAGGGGCAGAGAGAGACAGACAGACAGACAGAATCCTAAGCAGGCTCTGCTCAAACTCATGAACCACAAGATCAGGACTTGAGCCGAAGTCAAGAGTCGGACGCTCCAACTGAGCCACCCACGCGCCCCAAAGGTACATTTTAGATGTCAGCATGTGGTTTGTTTTCTCTCAGGAGAAATAAACTTTCAGATCGGGTAAGCTGGGAACGACTGGTACCTTCTAGTTTTCAAAGGCTGATTGGTGAGAAACTAATTTCAGTACAAAGTTGTCATTTCTGTGCAGATTACTCGCAGGTGCGTACAATGGCCTCATTCTTAACTCCCAGCTGCAGTTTTGTCCCTCCAGCTGCTCACTAGACCATCCTACTTGGGAGTCGTGTCATCACCTCGAACTCACCTTTTCTAAAATTCAACTGAACCTTCTCTCTGAGGCTTGCTGAAGGGTACCTCTCTTCCTCCCCAGCTCTGACACCTGGCCAGCATCTTTGGTCTTTCTTCTCTCTCGTCCCCAGAGCCTGTAAGTTATTTCTTTAACAGCCCTCAGATAGCCTCGATCCCTTTCTTTATCACTTGTCATTCTTGTGCTGTTTTCCCTCTTTATCCCCTCGGTCCCAGAAGTGATGAAACATTTTACTTCTAGGATGTCCTAGCCCGTCCCTCCTTCCTGAGGAGATTTATCATCCTCTGGCACCGCTTTGCTGATCCCATTGCCTCTGAAACCTTTCTCTGCTCCCATTGGCCCACCTCTCATTACCTAGGCACACACGACCCCATATCAGACCGGTAGCTCTGGGTCACTCACTGCTCCCCACGAAGGCACTGAGTCCGGCCCATCTTTCCTGACCCCTCCCCTGCCCCTCCTTCACTTGGGATCTTTCCTCTGACACTGAATCCTGATGAGATCCTGAATGTACCTAGAAGGCAAGCCCAGTGCCCAGCTCGTAGGAGGTGCTCAGTTAATAGCAGTGGTTCAGTTATTTATTTCCTGGGATAATGGCCCCCTCGTGGCAGTTGTTTAATCAATATTAGCCAGATAAAGGAACTACCTTATGTAAATGATCCCTTTTTCTAAAAATCTGTATAAGATCTCCCACTTAGCAATGTGAAGGGACTGCCTATAGGAAAGCACTTAGGAATTTTTTTAGTGTTACTAAACATACAATTGATAAGTAAATATCAGAAATGATTTAGAGTTTGTCATTAAGAATATTTATTTGAACTCTTTCTTCCAAAAAGAACAGCTTTTTTTTTTTAAGATTAAAAAAAATTGTTTTTTTTTTTGTTTATTTTGAGAGAGAAAAAGGGTACACTCTCCACACTGACAGTTGGAGCCTGATGTGGGGCTCAAACTCACAAACCATGAGGTCATGACCTGAACTAAAATCGAGTCAGACACTTAACTGACTGAGCCACCCAGGCACCTCAAGATTTTATTTTTATTTATTTTTTATTTTTATTATTTAAGTTTATTTATTTTGAGAGAGAGAGCCCAAGCAGGGGAGGGGCAGAGACAGAGGGAGAATCCCAGGCAGGCTCTGCACTGTCAGCACAGAGCCTGACACGGGGCTTGAGCTCACGAACTGTGAAACCCACTGAGCCACCCAGGCATCCCGTCCCCCAGATTTTATTTTTAAGTAATCTCTGCACCCATCGTGGGGCTCAAGCTCACAACCCTGAGATGACGAGTAGCATGCTCCAGGGTACCTGGGGGCTCAGTCTGTTGTGCATCTGACTTCGGCTCAGGTCACAATCTCATGATTCATGGGTTCGAGCCCCACATCGGGCTGTGTGCTGACAGCTCAGAGCCTGGAGCCTGCTTGGGATTCTGTGTCTCCCTCTCTCTCTGCCCCTCTCTCACTTATGCTGTGTCTTCTCTCAAGAATTAATAAACATTAAAAAAAAATTTTTTTTTTTTTAAATAGTAGCATGCTCCACCAACTGAGCCAGCCAAGTGCCCCAAAAACAACAGTTTAGGCTTATACAGAAGGTGGTCCCCCTCTTTACTATAATTTATTATTGTGAATAACAGTATGAATGTAATTATTATATTTTAAAATTTTATATTTTATATTTAATCCTTTAATTTTATATTTATCTTTACCCAATTGTCTTTTTAGTACTGGTGAGGACCTTTATTCCACTTTAACACTGAGTTTAAAATTTAGCTGTGTTTATTGTTGGAGTTTAAAATCCCCCACTAGTGTTGTGTCAAAGGGAATACAATATATTTTTTACAATTTTAACGTTTATTTATTTTTGAGATCGAGAGAGACAGAGCATGAACGGGGGAGGGGCAGAGAGAGAGGGAGACACAGAATCGGAAGCAGGCTCCAGGCTCTGAGCCATCAGCCCAGAGCCCAACGCGGGGCTCGAACTCACGGACTCACAGACCGTGAGATCGTGACCTGAGCCGAAGTCGGACGCTTAACCGACTGAGCCACCCAGGCGCCCCTATTTTTTACAATTTTATATGTGTTTTTGTAATTATTTTAATATACATTTTTATTAAAAACAATTTGGTATATACAGAAAACCAAAATAATCACGACCCTCCCCCACCCAGCATACCCAGACCCACTACAAATACTTCATTGTATTTTCTTCTTTGTTTATAGATGTGCTTGTTTATTTTAATACTTATTTATTTTTGAGAGGAAGAGCAAGTGAGGGAGGAGCAGAGGCAGAGAGACAGAATCCCAAGCAGGCTCCATGCTGTCAGTCCAGAGCAACACCCAAGACTTGAACACACAAAGCCTGAGATTGTGACCTAGCCAAAACCAAGAGTTGGAGGCTTAACCGACCGAGCCACCCAGGTGCCCCTATAGATTTGCTTATTTAGACTATAGTAGTCTAAGGGTGCCTGGGTGGCTCAGTCGGTTGAGTGTCTGACTCTTGACTTCAGCTCTGGTCATGATCTCACAGTTCGTGAGATAGAGCCCCAGGCTCCACACCGTCAGGGATTCTCTCCCTCTCCCTCTCTCTGCCCCTCTCCGCCCCTCTCCTGCTTGCACGTTCGCATGCTCTCTTTCAAAATAAATAAACATTCATAAATAAATAAGTAAAATATGGTATTCTACAAGCATAATATGTCACTCAATAAAAGATAAGATTCTCATGACTGTATTTGAAAATCAGGCAAATTGCTACCCTATATGGTTTACTTACCACATGTCAGGCTCTGTAGGATCAGATACTTCACTTGCATTCTCCTGTTCAATTCTTAAACCTCCCAGTGGGGGTAAATGCTATTCTTACACGTGCACACACACACGCACACTTAAACACGAGGAAGCTGAGACTCCCAAGAAGTCCAGACCCTACAGCTAGCGAATGGCAGAGATTTAGTAAGAACGCAGGCAGCCCTACTGCAAAAACAAGAGCCCTTCTCTACATGATCGCTGTGGGTGATGGAGAGTGATTTACTACTTCCTTTCTCTTCGCAGTAGCGAGATGGAGAAACCCTTACTCACCAGGGCCTCCACTGTCTTAATACCAGGAGTAGTGTGAATAGTCATTGCGTTAACCCCTGTTGACACCATACACCGTCCCTGCCACTTTACTTTCAACCTCTCTGATCCTCACAAGAAACCTTGGCGGTTTTTATACTGTTAACTACCATTTCACAGTTGAGAACACAGGGCTCCGAGAGCTCAAGTAACTTGTGCACAGTCACAGAGCAAGCGACTCTAACTCCATGGTGTCCTGCACCGTCCTGCCTCTCAGTAAAACAGTCTCCTAAGACCCGGATGAGAACGAGAAGATGGTCCTCTGCCATTTGCTTATTAGCGACATTGGCATGTTTCTGTGGCATCCGACTGGCCAGATCCAGAGGGCATGATGTGTGTTCGGGTTGAGTTGGGAGGAAAGGGTATATTGAGCCTCTAGGGAGTTGACCTGGCACAGGGCACCTCACAAAATAAGGCTTCACTCACTTCTTGGTACTGTACCTGTGGGAGCCTCTGAAATCACATGTTTATGAAATAAACATAAATAATTACCTACTGGGAAAACATTTGGATAAAAAAAATGCATTATTTACATGAAGTACATCTGTTATTGCCAACTTCAGACATTTAACTGGCCCAAGAAGCTGTGGTTTTTTTTTAATGTTTATTGCTTTATTTATTTTGAGAGTGAGTACACAATTGGGGGAGGGGGACAGAGAAAGAGAGAGGAGAGAGAGAATCCCAAGCAGGCTCCATGCTGTCATTGCAGACCCCAATGTGGGGCTGCATCTCATAAACCGTGAGATCATGACCTGAGCTGCAATCAAGACTTGGACACCCAACTGGCTGAGCCACCCAGGGACCCGCCCCCCTCCACCAAGAAGTTGGTTTATGTAAAATCATACACAAGAAAGGACTTTAGAAATGTAATTAAGAACACTGAGGCCAGAGGAATTACATTTTCCAAGTAAGTTAGTGAAAGAGAAGGATCTAGAATTCCCCACTGTCACCAAGTCCCCTGAACTTTCCACTGCATGATTTTGCTTCACCTAATTTTCAGAAGTATGACAGGGCAGAAAGAAATTCAGTAAGTTTATTTGGTTTCTGGAATGTGAATTTTTAGAAGTCAAATTGATCACATTTAAAAATGAGCTTTATAAGAGACTGTTAAAAACTGAGAACAAACTGAGGGTTGATGGGGGGTGGGAGGGAGGGCAGGGTGGGTGATGGGTATTGAGGAGGGCACCTTTTGGGATGAGCACTGGGTGTTGTATGGAAACCAATTTGACAGTAAATTTCATATATTAAAAAATAAAAAATAAAATAAATAAATAAATAAACAAACAAACTAAAAAAAAATATAAAATAAAATAAAAATGAGCTTTAATGGGGCCACCTGGGTGGCTCAGTCAGTTAAGCATCTGACTCTTGGTTTCAGCTCAGGTCATGATCTCATGGACATGGGATCAAGCCCCATGAATGTGCTCTGCGAGGTGCCTGGTTGGGACGCTCTCTCCCTCTTGCTCTCTGCCCCTCCCCCACTCATGCTCTCACTCCCTCTCAAAGTAAACAAAATTTAAAGAAAAACATTTATAAAAACCAGCTTTAACAGAACGGCAGTAATCTCAAACCCTTGTCCTAATTCTGTTGCCTTTTCTTTTTTTTTTTTTTTCTAGATTTAATGATGCTTTGGAGCAGTTTTCTAAGTCTGAAATTTTCTGTGCTTGTGAGCCCCAGGATTTTCTAAAAGATGGAGGGGCCTGCACAGAACGATCTGAACAAGATGACCCATGAGGAAGGTGACCCTCTCAAGAGCACCACCCCTCAGATTTCTGTTAGTGAATTTTCATGCCACTGCTGTTACGACATCCTGGTTAACCCCACCACCTTGAACTGCGGGCATAGCTTCTGCCGGCACTGCCTAGCTTTATGGTGGGCCTCTTCGAAGAAAACAGAGTGTCCAGAATGCAGAGAAAAATGGGAAGGTTTCCCCAAAGTCAATATTCTCCTCAGGTAACGCTCGGTCCATATTGGTAGCCCATACAGCTTGCGCACTATGCTTTGTCTTCATGGGAGCAGCCATGTTTGAGAAGGCCAGAGGCGCAGGGCCGACCCCCACGGTCATTCTAGATCTGCTGGCCTGGGAGTCGGGGGGCTCAAGGACCTGCAAAGCCAGACTTCCTTCCTCACAGGTGACCGTGATTTGTTTGTGTTTATTTATCATAGAGGAAAAAACAAATTGTGGTTATCAGACCATTGCTTGTAATGCTTTGTCCTATAACACTTTTTATCGATTTGTGTCCGCTGAGAACACCCTAGGTCTCATAGAGAAAATGGCGTCACTGCACAATTCTGTACAAATCGGTTTGCTGCTGATTTTCATAATCTTTGATAAACTGTTCCAGTTTTCACATCAGTAGAGATGGTCTCCCGTGTATAGCTTCACACAACAAATGGCAAGACCTCTCAGAGAGAGGGTTCCTTTCTGCTTGCATGCATATTGCACCTGTCACGTCTTCGAGCCTAAAGTCCTTGCTTTTCTTCTGTTGCCTTCCTGATACCAACAGAGTACCAGAAAGTTCCCTGAAAACGTTAACCTAACATTCTCTTTTTCATGGGAGATACATTGACAAGCGCTTTGCTCTCACCTCTCAGCCTGGGGTACCTGCAGATTGATCTTAAATTGAAGGAAGGTTCTCTGATTATGTGTAATTGAAAACGAAGACAGCTCCACTTGTTTTCTGGAATTAATGTTGAATAACATCAGCAATACATAGATAACCTTCATTTGTTTATATTCTTTTTAAAAAATGAGAGTGCTTACTGATAAAGATCCCTTTGCCCTCTCCCTCCCCATCTTACAACACGTCCTTCCTTTTCCCCAGAGTCATTTCAGTCATGCCTCTGTTGTGATTTCCTTCAGAATTTTAACGATACTTTTGTACCTATGTGTGTCAGCAGGAAATGCAAGTATTTCCTCACATCAGTGGTGTACTATCTATAAGGCTCCACAGTTTTGTTTTTTTAATTTTTTAATGTTTATTTATTTTTGAGAGACAGAGTGCATGCGGGGGAGAGGCAGAGAGAGAGACAGAGAACCCGAAGCAGGCTTCAGGCTCCAGGCTCCTGGCTCCTAGCTGTCAGCACAGAGCCTGACGTGGGGCTCGAACCCACGAACCATGAGATCATGGCCTGAGCCGAAATCCGAGCCCTCAAGCGACTGAGCCGCCCTGGCGACCCCATCGTTTATTATTTCCGCTCAACAATATGTATGTCTTAAATTTATCCATCTCGATACAAATGATATCCAGTAAATTCATTTTTAAAACTTTGTAACATTCCATTGTGTGAATAGACCATAATTCGACTGTTTCTCTAACAGTGGACACATCGGTTGTTTACAGTCCTTTTTGGTGTTACCAACCGGGCCATAGTCAGTCTTGACCATTGTTCTAAAGTGCCTGTATGTTATTAAATATTGACTGTTAGTTTTATTTTAGCCTCTCAACATCCTAAGTGTATTTAGTCAAACAACTATCATGTGATTTTTTTTCCTATTCTTCATAGGGATGCCATTGAAAAATTATTTCCTGATGCCATTAGAATGCGATTTGAGGACATTCAGCAGAATAATGACATAATCCAGAGTCTTGCAGCCTTTCACAAATACGGGAGTGATCAGGCTCCTTTAGCTACCAACACAGGCCGAGTGAACGCACAGAGAGGTGGGGGATTCTTTTCCGGAGTGCTCACCGCTTTAACTGGTGTGGCAGTAAGTGTACCGCTGTGTTTCTCTGCCCCCTGACCCACTCCCAGTTTTCACTGACATCACTTCTGTGGAAATTGATAGCTTACCCGTATGTGGTCATTCACTGCACGCATTTGACATCCGCTGGGTCGGATGATTCTTCAGGGAAGCTGTGTTCTCAAGTAGGCAGTGTCATATTCAGGGCCCAGTTCTTCTTAGCTTCGTTCCATTCATCCTCTTTCTCACCCCTGCAATAGTCACCGTGCTTATTCCCATCCCATTTGTCCATTTCTATTATTTTGGTTTTAATGTAAGCTCTATCCCCAGCGTGGGGCTTGAACTCACAACCCCGAGATCAAGAGTCGCATGTTCTACCGACTGAGCCAGCCAGGTGCCCCAGTTATTCCCATTTTAGAGGTGAGGGAACAGATGCAGGAAGGTGTGAGAACTGGAATCCGAGACCGTGTCTACCTGGGTGGTTGAGTCTTGAGCATAGCCCTTTACTAACATCTCACACGGAGACTGTTTTATTCTCAGTTCCCTGGTACGAAAATTTATTATTATTATTTTAATGTTTATTTATTTTTGAGAGAGAAAGACACACACACACACACACACACACACACACACACACAAACAGACTGAAGCAGGCTCCAGACTGAGCTGTCAGCACAGAGCCTGATGTGGGGCTCGAACCCATGGGCCACGAGATCATGGCCTGAGCTGAAGTCAGACACTTAACACCCGGACGCCCCATGCTACACAAATTTAAAGGTTACAAATTTTTCAGTAGAAAAGGCACATGAGGCAGTTATGCTGGCCAGGATGTTGGGGCCCAGGGTGCTGCGCTCCCAGATGCTCTATGCCGAGTCCTGTTCCCATCTCTGTTCCCTCACGGCCCCACAACCAGCAGAGACAGGGGCCCACCTGGAGTTCTCCTCCGCAACTCTCGGTGCCAGTGGTTCCTTGTACCGACTCGGCATCATTCCCGCCAAGCTCAGCCTTCCCTTCCCTGCCCCACACTCGTGAGAAGCTGGCTTCTCTGACCTTTCTGTGTCTTAAGGCCTCTGTCCCTTGTCCCCAGGTGGTCCTCCTCGTGTATCACTGGAGCAGCAGGGAATCTGAGCACGACCTCCTGGTCCACAAGGCTGTGACCAAATGGACAGCAGAAGAAGTGGTCCTCTGGCTGGAGCAGCTGGGCCCTTGGGCCTCTCTCTACAGAGACCGGTTTTTATCTGAAAGAGTGAATGGAAGGTGAGACGCTGGCTCTTCTGACGTGTCATTGACCTTTTTGTAAGCTGCTTTACTGAGTCATAACCCACATACTATGAAATTCACCCATTGAAAGTGTCCAATCCATGTTGTTTAATGTATCCACAGACGTGCAGCCATCACCACAGTCTAGTGTTAGGACATTTTCATCACCCCAAAAAGAAAGCTGTTACCCTCCCCGCTTTGGTCCTCATGCCCCCTCCCTCATCCCCAGGCGACCACCATTCTCCTTTCTGGCTCCGTGGATTTGCCTGTTAGAGTAATCCCTGTAAACGGAATCCTTTAGCGTCTGGCTTTTTCACCTTGCAGAGCATTTTCAAGGTTTATCCAAGTTGTCACATGGGTCAGTGCTTCCTTCGTCCTTTTTTTTTAGTGTTTATTTATTTTTGAGACAGAGAGAGAGAGACCAAGCGAGAGAGGGGCAGAGAGAGGAGACACAGAATCCGAAGCAGGCTCCAGGCTCTGAGCTATCAGCACAGAGCCTTACGTGGGGCTCAAACCCACGAACTTCAGGATCATGACCTGAGCCAAAGTCAGACACTTAACTGACTGAGCCACCCAGGCACCCCTAATGCTTCCTTCATCTTTATGGCTGAGCAGTATTCCCACTTGTGGCTACGCTGCCCTTGAGTACCCATCCTTCAGTTGTTCAGGTTGCTCCGTTTGGGGGCTCTCACGAACACAGGTGTTCTGATCCTTTGCATGTGGGTTTTTGTGTAACCCTGTGCTTCTGAGGGCCCGTGCATGTCTGCCCGAGTGCCATTGCTGGGCCTGAAGTCACCTTCTGTGTTTCCCTTCTTGAGGAGCTGTCACACCGCTCCCCAGAGCAGCCGAACCATTTTATGTGACTGGCATTTTGTGTGTTGTTTCTGAATTAGAAAAGAACCATGTATTTTTTAGTTATTTTAAAATAACATAGAACTGTAGGATATGGAAGTGAAATACCCTCATAATACTACTCTTCAGAGAAAACCACTGTTAGCATGTTTCTGGACATCTTTCTGGATTTTCTTCCACGTTTATACAGAGATACACATAAGTGTATATTATTTGTTTAAACTAGAAATACAACTGCATTAAACATCTGTGATTATAGGTACATATACGTATGCATATGTACGTACGTATGTGTGTGTACTAGAGTCTCTTTAGTTGATCTCACCAAGGCACGTCTGGGCTGTTTCCTTTTTCCTGTCCCAGGCAATTCCAAGCAATGTTGTAGCAAATGCCCTGATACAAGGAATTCCAGGATGGAATTGCCAGGCTGTGGGCAGGCCTGCCTCTGCCCATCAGCATGTCCCCATGCCCCCTTCCAGAACACTGTCCATCTTTCTTGGGCTCTTTCCTTCCTTGGAGGGACTGTGTAGGGAGAGTATAGTGTGCCACGCAGTGCTGAGAACGGCCACTCCTGCTAATCTGCTTGTTCCAGATGCGCCATCCAGGCCGCCTGCCTGCCCACCTCACACCCCAGTCACACTTTCCCCCTGAACTGAACTTTCAACTCTTAACTCTCCTTTGGGAAAGCCACACGCTCCCAGTTGAGTTGTCTGCTTTTTGTAAGAATTGGCGCCTCCCCCAAATTGTGGTTGAAAACATTTTTGTTGGGGCGCCTGGATGGCTCAGTCGGTTAAGCGTCCCGACTTCGGCTCAGGTCATGATCTCTCGGTCTGTGAGTTCGAGCCCCGCGTCGGGCTCTGTGCTGACAGCTCAGAGCCTGGAGCCTGTTTCAGATTCTGTGTCTCCCTCTCTCTGACCCTCCCCTGTTCATGTTCTGTCTCTCCCTGTCTCAAAAATAAATAAAACATCAAAAAAAAAAAAAATTTTTTGTTGTCTACCTGGCTAATACATCTTTGCCTCATTGCCTTCCTTCCTGAAGATGGATTCCTAGAACTGGAATTTCCACGTCAAAGGAAATAAGCCTTTATAACTTTGATCAATGTTCCAAATCACCCACGAGAGGACATCAGTTTACATCCCTCCCCCAGTGGTTGTGTGCCTGCTGGGTCTCCGCTTGCTGGTGCACAGGGGTGGTTTTAACAATTGGTTCTTGTGGAGGCGGAGTCATATTTTCCAATGGAAGGGACCAGATAAGGGATCTACAAATATTTTTATTACATTACGACCCCAAAACAGCTACTTTTTTTTTTTTTCTATTTATTTACTTATTTATTTAGAGACAGCGTGATCGGGAGACAGACAGAGAGAGGGGGAGAGAGGGAGAATCCCAGGCAGTCTCTGCACCATCAGCACAGAGCCCGACACCGGGCCTGAACTCATGAAATGTGAGATTGTGCCCTGAGCCAAAACCAAGAGTCGGACATTTGGCCGACTGAGCCACTCAGGCGCACCCCCACCCCCACCCCAGAACAGCTCCTGTTCGAGTCATCACATTTTATTGGATTTCTTTCCAATTTTTTTCTATATGTTACAGAAATATATTATAATTTTATATAGAATATTATATTCTGTGTAAAATATATACTACATTTTTCTTTGCAAAACAGAGTACCCTGGGAGAACTCAGCTGCTTAGCTGAAAGATCAGAAGTTAGGAGCAAAACAGACCAGGGTGCGCCTCAGCCGAGCCACTCTATTCCTCCAAACCATTTTGTCATGCACGTAATGCTCATAATTCCACCTACTCTGCAGAATTGTTAAACAGATTGGTGACGGTTTGTGGAAGTACTTTCAGAGAGTCACTAACAATTAACAAGCATTCAGTAGTTTGCTGTTATTACTGTTACTTCATATACCAAGTATCTTGCCTTACTGGAAGCCCGGAGTGTTTGTGTTGATAGGATGGAACCCTGGGTGTGAACGGTTGGCTTCAGGTGTATAATCTCACAAGAAATCTACTGCCCCCCCCCCCCCCCCACAGGTTGCTTTTAACTCTGACAGAGGAAGAATTTTCAAGGGCACCATATAACATAGAAAACAGCAGCCACAGAAGAGCCATCCTCCTGGAACTGGAGCGTGTCAAAGCACTGGGGGTGAAGCCCCCCCAGAATCTCTGGGAATATAAGGTGAGCTCTTGGTTTATTTATTTTTAATTGAAAAAAGTAGAGAGAACGGCCCGTCCGTCATCTCCATGCCCGCTGCTTAGGAAAACATCGCAGACACAACTGAAGCCCCTGGCTCCCCACCCTCTCTAGCGGAACCATGCTCCCGCAGCTGAGCCAGGCGCCCTTACTGGGCGCATTTCCCTCCTTGGACTACGGGTCTGTGCACGCAGGCTCTAGGAGCCCTCAGCCTGAACGTGAGAGGCATGAACTGAGCATGTCCTTCTGCAAGTAGCTTTGACCTCTCTGGCTCCAGTTCACGCATTTTCTCTTTTGAGCGTATCTTAGTTCGTGCATTTTCCTGTCCGTGCACACGGAGGTTGTTGCCCTTAGAAACAGTGCCGCTGTGGAAATTCTTGGGGAGTTCTTATGCTTTATGGTTATATACTGAAGCAGGGGATTAGCAGTTCACAGGTAATAGGCATCTTCAGCTTTATGAGGTATTGGTAAATTATTCTTCACTCTGACTGCACCAGCTGATTTCTCCTTCACGAAGATTTAGCAAATGCTGTGCTGTAAAATGAATATTTTTTTAATTATAAGATACCTGGAATGTGCCGACATGGCAAATTTCTGCATTTGCATGGAGAAAAGTAATTACACATAACCAATAAGTTTACGGGAGAAAACGCTCACTCATAATTAAAGACGTGTAACCTGAAACAACCAGATGGCATCGTTTTCACCCATGTTACTGTCAAGGATGAGAGAGCATCACGATATGAAGAAAAAGACACTCGTGGGTGTGGTGGGTGCTAAATTGGCGCAGTCTCCTTGGAGAGCAGTTGGTCAATAAGTGTTCAAATTCAAACCGCACCTGCCCTGTGATCTGCCGTTTCACTTCTTTGCACCTGGAACACAGGCAGCATGGTGGGGGGTGGGGGGGCGGTCAAGGTGAAGAGCAGGGCTAGGCGCCTGCCTGGGCTGCTCGCTGGGCTTCTCCAGGACACGCTGGCTGTGGGACACCAGCGGGCACCCGGGCCTCGTGTGCCCATCTCCTCCTCGGTAAATGACTTCACAGAGTGACAGTCGCAGTGAGAGCTGAACTTTGAGCCCCAAAACATCATTAAACAAGACGCTCACTGCAGCGTCGTTGGTAATAGCAGCACAAAGAAACCAAGCGAAGTGCCTGTCATCAGGACAGGTTCCGTAAATTGGGCCCGCCCAACCGTGGATCCACTGCAGAAGGTGGTGATGCTGGTGTGCTACTAAGGAACGATGCCCACGTTGTATTGTTAACTGAAAGTAGGGAAAAGCACATTGGAAAATCCACACGTGGACGTATCTGTATGTTGTCATATGCACAGAATGTGTTGGAAGGATACGCAGACTGTCACAGTATTTTCCTCTACGGATTGAGACTTGGATGGAAGAGAGAATTTTATGTGTCACTTAACACATTTCTGTGCCATTTGGAAAACATTGTGTTTACTATGTACACGTATTATCTTAAAACCAAAAAAACCATTAGTTTCAGAAATTTTGACGAATGGGCTTAGAGGTCCTTAGGTAGAAGGTTTGTTGTTTTTTGTGTTATCGCTGTTATTTGTTTAATTTTGGAAAATCCCTGCTTTTATCATAAATTACCCATTTTGTTTATGCAGTAAACTCTGGGCTTTTTGTAGCCAATATTAGCCCTCTGGTAGGTTTTTAGTGTCTGGCAGAACATTCGTGGGTCACACATCCAGTGATGACCCTCTATTTAAAAAACATAAAAGTAATCTTAGCATTAAGCAGAGCGAATGGGCACGTGATTCCGCACCCAGTGTGAAAGCAGGCAGAATCTTATCAGTGGGCTCCTTTGGCTCTTCTGTGCCACCAGCCCCTCCCTGAGGGTGGCCATTTGACAATTAGGCAACTAGCCAAAAGGCCTCGAGGTGTGTGATAAGATTCCTCCAACCCTAGTGCCTGGTGCAATTCCTGTTCTCATTAGACGGGAAAGAGACCGCTCCCCATTGAAGTGCCTCCCGGTAACCACCTTACTGGGTGGTTGGTTTTCCTCCTTATCTGATAGGAAATAGCCAAGCACTCACCGCCTCAGCACCCACGCTGACGCCAGACCTACAAATCCATAACCTGGTCTTCTCCCTTTCTCTTGTACTAACCATGATGTGGTTGCACACACGCAGACTTTATATCTGGGACCGGTGCTCCGGGAGAGCTTGCACATTCAGCAAGAGCAGGATTGCCCCCAGGGTGATGATAGGCATGGAATCCACAAGTCTTCCGTAATACAGGAGTTGCCGCCCCCTCTAAAAGACCACAGTACATAAACAGATTTAGAGTATATCTGTGGTATTAACATTTCATGGGGGCAGGATTACGGGGGAAAAAAAAAGTTTTTAACAGATTTCTTAAGGGCTGATTTAAAAAAAAAAAAAACAAGTTGGGAAACACTTTTGATAAAGAACTACCCCCATTTCTATTTCTCATCTAAGTTAGGAGGCAAAGATATCTTTAGAAGTTAAGTTTTTGAGGGGGACACCTGGGTGGCTCAGTCAGTGAAGCGCCTGACTTCAGCTCAGGTCGTAATCTCACTGTTCTTGAGTTCGAGCCCCACGTCGGGCTCTGTGTTGACAGCTCATGGCCTGGAGTCTTTTTCAGATTCTGTGTCTCTCTCTGCCCCTCCCCCACTTATGTGCGCATGCGTGCTCTCTCTCTCTCTCTGTCGCAAAAATAAACATTAAAAATTTTCTTAAGTTACATATATTTTTTTTTTAATTTCAAACACACACAAAAACAGGATAAGAGTACAAAACTACCATGTACCCTTACCAGCTATAACAACTTATGGCCATGTTCATTTCAGTGATAACCTCCACCTCCCACCCCTGACTATTTTGAAAATCTAAGATGTCTTATTTTCCCATAGGTAAATATTTCATTGGGAATCTCTAAAAAGTAAAGACTCTTTTAAAAACAAAAGTGAATTCTCTGATATCAGGTAACTTGTCGGTATTCAAATAGACCACATCTTTTCTTCTTCCAGTTGACGTGTTCCAAACAAGGTCTGCATTTGGTTATTATGTGTCTTAAGTCTCTTTTACTGTCTGGATTCCCCCTCCCTTTTTTTGTCACCCTGCATTTATGTGTTGAAGAAACCAGGTCATTTTGTCCCGTAGTTTGCCCACATCTTAAATTTTGCTCATTGTCCCTCTGCGGTGTCCCCTGACAGGCTCCTCTGTCACCAGACACGTAATGTGTCCTGTACATCCCATAATTCAGTAGGGAAATCTAGAGGCTTGCATTGGTTTAGGTATTTTGACAAGACTGTTATATAGCTGGTGGCATCTTCTCCCATTAGGAGGCTCAGCATGGCTAATTGTCTCTCTCTCTGATGGTAGCAGCCACCGTGATCGTTCATCATTTGCCTGCAAAATGGTGATTCTGTAATTCTCTCACTTCTTCATGTGTTAGCTAAGTACGTCTAAAAAAATTAAATTAAATTAAATTTTTAAAAAAAGGAAAATTTCACTCAGCAACCATTTTGATTACCCTAAGCACAGTTTATACAGAAAGGTCAGTTAAATGCTCGATTCTTTCCCTTTATTTACCAGTTTCATAATAATGATTTGGTTCTCTGTTACCTAGATAGGTAACCAGTTTCTTTCTTTAGGATCATTATTAACTAAGGATTTTAACATTCTTGATATGTTTGAATACCTTTCAGTAATTACTCTAATTGATGCTCAGATTGTCCCATCTTTTTGGAGTATAAGTCTCCTCAAATTATTTTCAGTTCTTTTTAAGATTTATTGTTTTAGCGTTTGTTTGTTTTTTGAGAGAGAGAGAGCAAGCGAGCGCACAACAAGGGAGCAGCAGAGAGAAAGGGACAGAGGATCTGAAACAGGCTCTGTGCTGAGAGCAGAGAGTCCAGTGCAGGGCTCGAACTCATGCCCCACGAGATGGTGACCTAAGCCGAAGACAGATGCTTAACCGACTGAGCCACCCAGATGCCCCTGAGCTTTATTTTGAGAGAGAGAGAGAGAGTAGGGGGATGGGGTGGGGAGTGGGGGTGGGGAGAGAGAGAGAGAAAGAGAGAGAAAGAATTCCAGACAGGCTCCACACTCAGTGTGGAGCCCCACGCAGGGCTCGATCCCACGTGGGGATCAATCCCACGACCCTGAGATTGTGACCTGAGCTGAAATCAGGGGTTGACGCTCAACTGACTGAGCCACCCAGGCACCCCTTGAGTCTATTTTTAAAATTTAACATTTGAATTGAGGTATAATGTACTTGCCCATGAGTCCTTTTGACATGACCTCAAAAGTCTGATACTTTTTATTTTTAAGTTTTTATTTAAATTCCAGTTAACATACAGTGTAATATTAGTTTCAGGAGTACGATACTTGTGATTCAACATCTCCATACAATACTTGATACTCATGATAAGTACGCTCCTTAGTCCCCGTCACCTATTTCACGCACACACACAGACGTGCACACACACACACACACACACACACCCGTAACCATCAGTTTGTTCTCTACAGTTAAGAGTCTGTTTCGTAGTTTGCATCTCTCTCCCTACCCCCATTTGCTCGGTTGGTTTTTTCCCTTCAGTATGAGTGAAATCATACGGCATTTTGTCTTTCTCTGACTGACTTGTTCGTTCAGCATAACACTCTCTAGTTCCATTTACGTCATTGCAAATGGCAAGATTTCATTCTTTTTTACAGCTAAGTGTTATTCCATTGTATCTACGCATCACATCTTCTTTATCCATTCATCAATCAGTGGACACTTAGGTTGTTTCCATAATTTGGCTATTGTAGGTCATGCTGCTATAAGCATTGGGGTGCAGGTATCCCTTCAAATTAGTATTTTTGTATTCTTTGGGTAAATACCTAGTAGTGCAATTGCTGGATTGTAGGTTGGGTAGTTCTGTTTTTAAGGAACTTTTCTTTTTGAGGAACCTCCATACTATTTTCCAGAGTGGCTGCCCCAGTTTGCATTCCCACCAGCAGTGCGAGAGGGTTGCTTTTTCTCCACATCCTTGTCAACACCTGTTGCTCCCTGTGTTGTTGGGTTAGCCATTCTGACAGGTGTGAGGTGGTATCTCATTGTCGTTTTGATTTACATGTTCCTGATGATGAATGACGTTGAGCATCTTTTCATGGGTCTGTTGGCCATCTGTATTTCTTCTTTGGAAAAGGTCTGTTCAAGACTTCTGCCCAATTTTTAATTGGATTGTTCGTTTTTTGCATCTTGAGGGTTTTTTTGTTTTTGTTTTTGTCTTCTGTGTTTTGTTTGTTTTCAGAGTGAGCTAGCATATCAGCAGGGGGAGCGGCAGAGGGGGAGAGAGAGTCTTAACCAGGCTCCACACCCAGCACAGGGCCCACTGACTGAGAGGTCATGACCTGAGCCGAAATCAAGAGTCAGACACTTAACCACCTGAGCCACCCATGTGCCCCTGGGTGTTGAGTTTTATAAGTTTTTTATACACTTTGGATACTAACCCCTTATCAGATATGTCATTTGCAAATATCTTCCCCCATTCTATAGGCTGCCTTTTAGTTATGTTGATGGTTTCCTTCACTATGCAGAAGCTTTTTATTTTGATGTACTCCCAATAGTTCATTTTTTATTTTGTTTCCCGTGCCTCAGGAGACATATCTAGAAAAAGTTGCTATGGCTGATGTCAGAGAAGTTACTGTCGGTGTTCTCTTCTAGGATTTTTATGGCTTCAGGTCTCACATTTCGGTCTTGAGTCCATTTTGAATTTATTTTTGTGTATGGTGTAAGAAAGTGGTCCATTTTCATTCTTTTGCGTGTTGCTATCCAGATACTTTCTTTCCTTATGTAACAGGATGTTCAAGTTATTCTTGTACCTTTTCTATCCCAGACCTGAAATCAGCCATTTGATAGGTTGGGCTTTTTTAAAAAACCTTTTTGCTATAGAATTTCAGGTGCATGCAGAAATAGAAGAGTATACACCTGTCCAGCTTCAGTGAGTATTGACTAGTGGCCATTCGTATTTTTACACACCCCTCCACCCACTCTTACCCCACACACCCGCAATGCATGGGATTATATTAAAGCATAGCCAAGCGTCATATTATTTCACCCTGAAATACTTGAGTGTGAATCTCTGAAGAGAAGGACTCTTTTCTTAACATTTAACAGTAAGCCATTAATAGCATCAAATAAGTTGAATGTGTTCTAACAGTTTCATTGAGCTGCAGTTAACATACACATATTTCAAATGTATAATTTGGTAAGTTTCTTTAAATTCCAGTATAATTAAAGTACATTGTTATGTTAGCTTCAGTGATCGTGATTCAACGATTCTGTGCATTACTCGGGACTCATCAAGATAAGTGTACTCTTTAATCCCCATCCTGCTTCACACACCCCCCTTCCCACCCCCCGCCTCTGGTCACCATTAGTTTGTTCTCTGCAGTTAGGAGTCTGGGTTCTTTGTCTCTTTTTTTCTTCGTTTGTTTGTTTTGTTTCTTAAATTCTGCATATGAGTGAGATCATTGGTATTTGTCTTTCTCTGTGTGACTTAATTTCACTTAACATAATACCCTGGAGGTCCATCATATTGTTGCAAATGGCAAAATCTAATTCTTTTTTATGGCTGAGTAATATTCCATGGTGTGTATATACACCACATCATCTTTCCGCATTCAACAATTTGGTAAGTTTGGACATATTGCACACATCTGTGAAATCATCACCACAATCAAGCTAACGAACATACTCATCTGTCCCCAAAGCCACCTCCTGCCCCTCTGTGAGCCCTGCTCCCCACCCCTCCCCATCAAATCAAGTACGTGGTGCTAATGTGGAAAACTGGTTCCATTTTCTCTTTCTCTTGAGCATCTTGTTATGTGCTTATTTTATTGTATCTTCCTTGGTGAAGTGGCCATTCATATCTTTTGGCCATTTTATTTGATGCTTAGTAGCACCAAGTAAACAGAATCGTCTGAAGTTACTTTTACTATCAGGAAAAACATAAATACACGTTCTTTGTAGCAAAATTGACCAAAGTGATGAAAATGAAAATAAGTGGCCCATAATCCCACCTGAGAGCCAGACACGGTTAACGTTGCATTTTGCTCTGTCTTCTTCTTAGCCAATTTTTTTGTGCGTAGTTTAATTGTGCTTTTGTTTATGTATTCATTCCACAAATCTTTATATCTGGTGTGAGCCAGGTGCTGCTCTAGGAAGGGTCACGAAAGAGGCCTGGTTTGTATGGGGCTGACACCGCAGAGATCGGATTGCCACGTCTTGGAATCCTTTTTTCACCTAACACTGTAACAAGAGCATCATCCAAAAATGCCCGTATTCACTTTTCAATGGGCTGCATGAACTCTGTGCTGAACATCCACTGTAATTTCATTACTTAGGTCTCAGATTTCACTTTTTCTCTCTTACAGTGTAGCACGAAACATTTTGTGCATAAAGCCTTCTGTATTTCTGATTTCCTTTTAAGTGGTGCCCACTAATACATTAGTTAAATTGAACATTTTGAAGATTCTTTGATACATTTTACAAAATTGTTTTCCAAAAAAGTTGGATTTTACTAGCAGCGCCTAGGAGTGTATGTCTCCGCACCCCCCTACCTCCCCCCCCACCACACACCAAAGCCATGGAGAAGGATTGGGTCTTTATTAAATAGAGCCCGACAGATTGATTCCTTGGCCTCTTCTTGCCACCCATTCATTCATCCATTCATTCACTGTGCAAACCACACACAGAAAAGCTGAAGGCAAAGGGCGTGAGACTGTGGAGGGAGCATGGGTGGGGAGCTGGCTGCCGTGGTTGTGATGTGACCCCATGCTCGCCTTGTCCTCTGCAGGCGGTGAACCCAGGCAGGTCCCTGTTCCTGCTGTATGCCCTCAAGAGCTCCCCGAGACTTGGTCTGCTATACCTCTACCTATTTGACTACACAGACACCTTCCTGCCCTTCATCCACACCATCTGCCCCCTGCAGGAAGACAATTCTGGGGAGGACATCATCACCAAGCTTCTGGTAGGTCTGCACAGTGCCTTGAATGGCACTCCTCAGTGCAGTATGGAATTGGAGACGGGGCTGTAGCTGTCACAGAAGAGCCAACGACGCCCAGCCTTCATTTGTTTTTTGCAAGGAGAACCCCTCCAAAAGAAAATCAAGCAGAACTTCCCCACTCCCAGAAGCCTGTTTTATTTCCTGCATTGCATAACAAGAAGGCTACCCTCTGGACTTGAAATATTTACGGGGGGGGGGGGGGGGGGGGGGAGAAACCGGCATCGCTTTTGTTACAAAAGAAGATAGAATAGGTTCAGATTGCCTGAGGGTTAAATTTATGAACCTTCCAGCTTGGTGGTCTGTCTCGAAGAGGATCCCCGAAGGATGATCATTTGTCCCACTGCAAGGGCGGGTTAGCATCCATCCTGGGGGCCTCAGAAAAGTAAGCCATTGTCCAGCTCACTGATGGGAGTGGTCACCTCAGCTGACCATAGACCCCTGGCAGAGATAGGTACCCACGTTGGCTTTTGTGTCTTCAGAATTGTTGGTGGATCCCACTTACACAGGGCTGTCTCTGTGTCTGCTTGGTCATTGCAGGGTACTGTCCTTTGCATTGCTGCTCTTGGGGCAGTCCCTCTGATCTATTTAAATTAAAAGTCACACGGATGTAGGAATCATCGTGTATGATCCACACCCATAAATGTTAAAATAATTTCTAGGGGTGCCTGGGTGGCTCCCTCGGTTAAGCATCTGACTCTTCATTTCGGCTCAGGTCACGATCTTGGCGGTTCATGAGACCAAGCCCCGTGTCGGGCTCTGCACTGACCACATGGAGCCTGCTTGGAATTCTCTCTCTCCCCCTCTTTCTGCCCCTCCCCAGCTCACACGTGCACACACCACGTTTTCTCTCAAATAAATAAAAAAAAACCCTACGAATTTCTAAATCTCCAAAAACCCTTTTTAAAATACTAAAGTCAGGTATCTGCCTGACTTGAGCCTTGGATGTAGTTGAAAGCCTGCTAATTAGCCCTTAGGCACAGTGTTTGTCTAATTACCCAGTTTCCTGCTATTACCTGCCCTCTCTGGACTGGGAGAACAGAGACCCCGCCTCTTACCTTTCCGTTTTCACAAGCCTCAACAACCCCTGTGCTCATGAGGCTCACTTTCTTCTTGGGATACTTAGTATGTGCTCCATAGTGCACAGTCCTGCTACACTTCCGTAAGCCTCTGGATGCCTCGATGAGCTGTTTAAATGCTCTGGTTTATTATCTGCTAATAACTGTAGTGAGTTTTTTATTTTCCCCAAAATTACTTTCTCAAAGTGTATGTTTAATTTTCCCATGATCTGTTATCCTACCACAGCAAAGATGTTGAATTTAGGAAACCGTTTGAGCTACCCATGCAGTGATGAAGAAATTTTAAAACTGGTTAATTTCCATTCATTGCAACGTCATTATTTATTTTTTTATTTTATTTTTTAATGTTTATTTACTTTTGAGAGAGAGAGAGACAGAGACAGAGGTGCGAGTGGGGGAGGGGCAGAGAGGGAGACACAGAATCAGAAGCAGGCTTCAGGCTCCGAGCTGTCAGCACAGAGCCCGACGCAGGATTCGAACTCAAGAACCATGAGATCGTGACCTGAGCTGAAGTCGGATGCTCCACTGACTGAGCTACCCTGGCGCCCCTGCACCCTCATTATTTATAACTCAGGCTTCAGAGTTTACTTGTACTTCTGAGCTTCCACAATTCCATAACCAGCATCTCTGTTCAGCTTCCTCAGTAACATTTATCCAGTATAAGATTCTTAAAAGGTGAGTTGATGGGTGGAAAATTTCGTGTTATGTTGTTGGCTATCTGTGTGTTTTAGTAAATGTAAAGTTCACCGTGATGACTACAGTATAATCCATAAGAGTCAATCCTCATGATTTTTTGTGTCCACCTTTTGCTTACTTTTATGTTATTCTAAAGGATCTAAGAGAGCCCACCTGGAAGCAATGGAGAGAATTCCTTGTCAAATACTCCTTCCTTCCATACCAGCTGATTGCCGAATTTGCCTGGGACTGGCTGGAGGTCCATTACTGGACATCACGTTTTCTCATCGTCAATGCCATGTTACTCTCTGTTCTGGAATTATTCTCCTTTTGGAGGATCTGGTCACGAAGTGAACTGAAGTAAGTGTGTGTTTACTCCGGAGGTGGCAGGAGCAGCAGGCACTTCTGAGAAAGCGGCCCCAGGTAGTAGAAGAGTCCTCCTGATTACACAGACGTGAAAACACTCCTTGCTCTGGTTTGGAGACGTGGCTTAAGCAGCAGATGGGAAAATTTCCTCATGTCTGGAGGTGGCGGGGGGGAGGAGGGGGCCCATTTATCTTCTCCCCGTGTAAGAACATACTATGTCATTCCCGGGGGTGGGGGTGTGCGTGAAGGGTTTGATGAAGGAATACATAAGTGAGGAGAAGAGGGTGCTTTATGGAAAGGGGCAGTAGGGTAGAGCAGAAGGAGATCTGGTGAGGAATTCTGTAGGCATGAGTTCTAATCCTGCTGTGCCGTCAACTGGGACACTAATAACTTCTCTAGATTAATGCATAAAATGAGAGAGTTGGGCCGGGACTCTTGGTTGCAAGTGCCTCTTGGTTGGCTTTCCTTCCTTTTTTTTTTTTTTTTTTTTTAAGTTTATTTCTTTATTTTTGAGAAACAGAAAGAACAAGCAGGGGAGGGGCAGAGAGGGAGAGAGAATCCCAAGCAGGCTCCACACTGTCAGCCTGGACCCTGATGCGGGGCTTGAACTCACGAACTGTGAGGTCAGGACCTGAGCCGAAACCAAGAGTCAGACGCTTAACGGACTGAGCCACCCAGGTGCCCCTAAATTGGCTTTCTTAAAAAGAGAGATGCCCAGTCAAGGCTTCCCGCATGGCTGGACCCAGAGACCCAAATGCTGTCATCAGGACTCACCCTCTCCCTCTCTTTGCTGTGTTGTTGTTCAGCCTCAGCTGACTTCATGCGGGGCCCTTGGTCACTCCGGGCATACATCTGAGCAGCTTGGCAACCCTGGTGGAGAGAGGGCACTTCTTTCCCCATAGCACTGACAGTCGGGGGGGGGGGGGCGGTGTGCACACGCTCCTTTGCTCTGATTGGCCCAGCCTGGGTCACATGCCCACCCAGACCTACCACATGATGCAGAGTCATGCCAGGCTCTCCTTATCCAGGCTCAGGACCTGTTCTCACCCCCCAACCAAGGGCTGGCTTCATCAGCCCCACCGAGACCACATGGCAAAGAATGAGGAAGGAGGCCCCCAGAAGGAAAACTCAGAAGGCATTTCCAGAAGAAAGGGGGTGGCTCCTAGACTGGTAGAAGTAACACAGCCCCACACCAGCATCGCACCGGCCTTAAACATCCCATGACTCAAAGAGTTCTTGGCCTCGTCAGTCAGTAACAGCCTATAAACAGTTCCAAAAACCTGACAAGAATCTCCTATTGGTTCATTCATGCACAGTTAGTTGAGCCCCCGCTCTGTCCCGGGCTCTCTGCTGGGCACTGCAGATGTTTTGGTAAAGAAGACAGTCTGGGGACACCTAGGTGGCTCAGACAGTTAAGCGTCTGACTTCGGCTCGGGTCATGGTCTCACGGCTCATGGTTTTGAGCCCCGTGTCAGGCTCCGTGCGGACAGCTTCGGATCCTGTGTCTCCCTCTCTCTCTGCTCCTCCCCCGCTTGTGCTCTTTCTCTCTCTCAAACATAAATAAACATTAAAACAAAAAACAAAAAGAGAAGACAGTCTGGACCCTGACGGCCTATAGCCTCGCAGAGAAACCGTGTCTGTCAGATACATACAAGTGCGACACAGCGATGAAGCAGGTGGGGCTGTGCTGGGGGGTCCTCACCTGGTGTGGGGCTGCCTCCTGGGGGTGGAAGATGGGTCGGTCAGGCAGAGGTGCGTCTCAGGCCCCAGGGGACAGGAAGCAAGGTCTGCGCAGCACAGGCAGCCAGGCTGTGCATGAGGATAAAGGCCCGGCGTCCGAGCACTGGGGCATCGTCACAAGGGACCCCATCACGAGTCCACCTCTCAGAGGCTTCTCTTCTTTTTACAGGACTGTGCCTCAGAGGATGTGGAGCCATTTTTGGAAAGTATCGACGCAGGGGCTTTTTGTAGCCATGTTCTGGCCCCTCATTCCTCAGTTTGTCTGCAACTGTCTATTTTACTGGGCCCTGTACTTCAACCCAATTATTAATATCGATCTTGTGGTCAAGGAAGTCCGACGGCTGGAAACCCAGGTGTTGTGACTGGCAGTGCCCAGGCTCTGAAGGATTCTTCCAGCCTCCTCGACATGTGCACACCGATGCTCGAGTAGGGGGCGGGGGGAGTGGACTTCCTGTTTCTCCACCCCGCGAACAAGGTGCTGCTTTGTCAGAGGCTACAACCAGGTCCTCTGTCCCTCTGCCTGCGGCATCGTGGTAGCGGGGACTGACATCCCAGAGCTTGGCCGACACAGCAACAGCACCTCCCCCCCCAGCCGCCCTCCTCACAGGGACTTGGGAGGCCCCGTCCACTGGGGCTGTCAGGGACTCGGGGTCCCCAGAGGATGCAGTCTGGCGACTTCAGAAGGCTGCTGGGTCAGCAGTCCCACTTGCCCTGACCTCAGTGACGGACAGAGGCTCCCAGGGCGAGTTGGCAGCACAAGGCTGAGCCTGAGACCAGGCTTGCTGGGGCCAGGCCTGTCCTCTGAATCAAACTTAGGAAAACGGGAAAAGATTTTGTCATAGGCACAGACAATTGCGCATAAAAAAAAATGGAGGAAAAGCTCAAATCCAATGGACGATTCTGTATTATTAAAGAGGTGGTAGGTTTTTCAGATGGAAGCCTCTAAAAGAGTTCGAGACGGAGTGGTGGTCAGACTGTCGTCAGTGTTCTCTGCATTTAATCACTGCAACTTTGGATCCCTAACTTCCAGGGGGGTGTCGAGGACGAAGTCAGGCAGTAATGGAGGGTCATTCTCATCAGGCCGCGCTGCCTCAGTGCCACTTAAAATTACCGTATAGGGGTTTGTTTGGTTGGTTTTCAGGAATTTAATGTGTAAAATCCAGGAGAGCCCTTATGTTCAAGGAAACATTTTGTGCTTTGACCTCACACTGTATTCTCTTATTGTCCTGTTCTGATGTATAAAACAGCAAGGCATAATTACACCAAGTGCTGTAGTTGTAAATATGAATGAGATGAGGCAGGACCCTTATTTCCTTCCGGGATGAAGACGGCAAGTGTGAATTTGAGCCATCTGAAGATTGGCCCCAGAGGTAAGTTTTGTGAGTCTGTGAACCACTCGTTACTCCTTTTATCTTTGAAGATTTCACTCAAACTTTGCATCTGAAAGTTTGAAGAAATCACTTGAAAGTAAAATAAAAATTTTTGTATAGATAAAAGTTCTATGGGGGCGCCTGGGTGGCTCAAGTTGGTTGAGCGTCCGACTCTCGATTTTGGCTCAGGTCGTGATCTCGTAGGTTGTGAATTCAAGCCCCGCATGGGGCTCTGCACTGATAGCAGGGAGCCCCCCAAATAAACATTAAAAAACATTTTAGGGGCACCTGGGTGCCTCAGTCGGCTAAGCGTCTGACTTCAGCTCAGGTCATGATCCCACGGTTCGAGTTTGAGCCCCACGTGGGCTGACAGAGTGGAGCCTACTTGGGATTCCCTCTCACTCTCTCTCTGTCTCTTTCTCCCTCGCCCCCTCTCAAAATAAGTAAACTTAAAAAAAATCTTTTCAATTCTATATAGAGAAAAAATTGCTTAGAAACTGTGCAGAAAATCTTCATTGCCTGACAACCTACTAGCCACGCTTAAATCCCCCAGCCTGCTGTGAACATGGAACCAGGGAGCCACCCCAAGGTGTCTTAAGTGAAAGGAGGGACAGTGTTTTTTTATCTCCTGCGTTTGCTCGTCAGGCCCCAGGGCTGCCTGACTTTGCGTGTTTCACGGACAGCGACAGGTCTGGAGACACCGCACAGTATTTGACATCGCTGGTCTGGTGCCTGGCTGAGTCACCGTTCTCCTGTCCAGATGAGCACGTGGAGGCTGGCTGGCATCGGTGGAGCTGGGCCCTGGCCACGCTGCCGGTCCAGTGCCCCCACCTGCACCCTGTGGCCCCACGCTGTCCCCACCTGCTCCCCACATCCTGCTCCAAAGATGAGTGTGTAATAGCCACATATGCCCTGCGAAGGAGGAGGGGCAAAGACTGGCCTAGAGCAAGCAGGCTGGGACGGACTCTGGCTTCTTATCGCCAGAGCAGAGACAGGTACAGTCAGGGCAAGGGCCACTGGCCACCTCCTCCCTCAGACCCGCTCGATCATAGCGGGTTGGGTACATCAGAAGGAGGCGTTGGTCAAGAATATTCAGACCCTTTGATGCAAACACTCCACTTCTGCAAATCTGCTGTCAGGGAGCAAGAATTCCTGATCCCATTCGGGGTCCTTCCAGGTGGAGTAAGAATCAGATTCATAGGAGACAGAGAATCAAATTTAACTTGGTACATACGGGGGAGCCACACGGGCATGGATATTCCAAAGACGGGCAAAACGAGGCCTTTATGTTCATCCTGAACTAAGGAGAAGGGGGTAGGGGTGTGGGACTTCAAAGGGAAGGCATGCCTTTCACAGGGCGATAAGAGTTGATGTCTGGTAATGAGATGTTTGCCCTGCCATACAGATGGGCCATTCAGATAAAATTTATCTCTGGTAATAACCCTTATTCTAGGACAGACCCCAATTTAGATGCTTCGAGGTAGTTAAGGGAGGGGCAGGGGTTTCTTGTTGAGCCTGCAGGGTCTCTGTTGCTTCAGCTCAAAATAATCTTCAGGCCAGAGTTTCCCGTGTTGGGGCCGCCTGCCCTCCGCCCCTACTCTGGGTTAAGGAACAATCAAAACATGGGAGGTGGGGTGTGGCAAAGATTCACAAGCATCCTCATCACATCAACAATCGATCAAAACTGGAAATATCACCAGTACCCCAAAGTCAGCAACCTATAAAACAGTAGGTAACCGTTATTTAAAATGAAATTCTGGGGGTGCCTGGGTGGCTCACGTCGATTGAGCGTCCGACTTTGGCTCAGGTCATGATCTCACAGTTTGTGGGTCCGAGCTCTGCGTCGGGCTCTGTGCTGACAGCTTGGAGCCTGGAGCCTGCTTCGGATTCTCTCTCTCTCTCATAAATAAAACGTTTTAAAAAATGAAGTTATCAAAGGTTTTTTAATGACCTGGGGAAAAACGTAGAAAAATCCCATGTGATGGTCTCAACTGCATTTTTGAACATTACAGAAAACAATGACAGTAGCACGCAGAAATGCCACAAGTGGTTATTCTGGATCATGGAAATTCAAGTGATTTTTCTCCCCTCCTTCATATTTGTCTTTGTTTTCCCTTATCTTTGTAAACACTGACTATATACCACTTCTGTAATCAGGAAGTTTAACCATTAGGCAGAGAGGGATGGGAAAGAATATTCTTTCTTAAGCTTCTAACTCCTAGACTAGATCTTCCCAAGAGCGAGCACCTTGTTTACGGCCTCGTCCGGAAACCCAGAGCCAGGCCAGGCACACGGTGGGTGTTCCTTCACGTTTGACCACCCGCCATCAGGAGCAGGTTAGAAGACCGAGTTCAGCCCTTTTCATATAAAGGGCGAGTCTCAAAAATGGCACCAAACCCAATACAGCCACAAGCACGGTTGTGGTTTGTAGAAAATAAGCATGGGACTTTTGACCTTCAACTGGAAACCACACAGGCTCCGGCCCAAGTTCCGGGAGAGAAAGCAAACAAGGGTTGCAGCTTTCACACTCGGCCTCCGTTCCCTCCTGCCAAGAACTGAAGGCAGCTGCTGATGAGTGAAAAAGAGTTTTATTTCCTCGTGCAAAAGAACATTCCACGTCAGGCTGGTCAGTCACACCTGGGCGAGTCTGTGTCACACAAGAAACGCGGGTACAATAAGTACTTAAGGTTGTACTCAGTCTGGGCTAAGCAGTTAGCGATCTCCTGGTCGCACCTGCACAAGATTTCTTGGCATTCGTTCTCCGCGGGTCCTGGAAGAAGTGGGGAGACTGAGTTAGAGCAGGCGGTGGCAGAGACTCGAGAACAGGCACTAGGGAAGCCAACGACGCTGGAGGCGGGAAGCGTCATACGTCGCATCTATGCGACACGGGACAAGTCACCGCGTGATCTCCGTCATGGCAGCTTCCAGAGGGAGGTAGCGTCCAACCCATTTTACAGAAAAGGAAATCGAAGTGGCCAGGGAAGCGTTTTCAGATGCAAAGTTCAAAGTCCGTGCGACCTTTTGGCTTCTCTTCCGCATCAATATTACACCGCTTCGGGGAGCCTTGGGCGGCTCAGTCGGTGAAGCGTCCGACTCTTGATCTCGGCTCAGGTCATGATCTCACAGTTGGTGAGATCGACCTCACGTTGGGGTCCACACTGGGGTGTGCAGCCTGCTTGAGGCTCTCTCTGCCTCTCTGTGTCTCTCCCCCAAAACATTTTATATGAATATATATACTATATATATATATATATTCGCATACCCCTTCATCTGAGGATCCATTCTGATAAGCAGTAGGTAGGTGCCTGGGAACCATCTAGAGCTTTTTCTGGGGTACCTGCTCTGCTACTTCTTGGTTGTGTGATCTTGCCTAAGCTTTCGGAGCCAAATCCTCCTGGAAAACCGGGGGCACTACCCACTTGGCAGGGCTCCCAGGAAGCCTGAGTGACAACTCCCACAGAAAGCACCCAGAAGGGCTTGGCACAGGACGTACACTCGGTAAACGTTGGCTCCACCCGCATATCTCTGCCTTCTTTCTCCACATCGCTTCCACATGCTCCTTCTGGAGTGTCCATCTGTCTCCGCCAGCCCAGGATCTGCCTGGCACAGAGGCAGCCACCCAAAGTCTCCTTCTACCTTGGTGATCCTCCCACTAGAGATTCCCGACCTGGGACTAGAATGATTTGGTGATCTTCAAGTGGTATCTTACTAATCTAGAAGGTATAATGCCTGAAACAGCTTTGGAAATCCCCACCCCCCACCCCCAACCATGCCACCGTGGCCTTTTAGTGCTAGCTTTTAGTTATTCACACAGATGTAAATATAAAACCCACCCACCATTAAATCCTTCCAAATTTCCTTCCAGAGGCACTGTGAAGCACCAGCTTTGGAGTTAACCGGCTCAGCCACGGATGTAGCAGCTCTGTGCCTTCAGACACATCATTTCACCCCTTCCAGATGTTTCCTCAGGCCAACGTGAGCATACTAATAATACCTACTTCTAAGGGCTTCTGGGAGAGTGAGAAAACACCCAACAGGTCATTTTACCCAACGTGTAAAATGCAGAGCATACAGCAGGCACTCAGTAAGCTGCAGCTGACCTCCTTAAGGATCCGTTCTTAAAGTGTTCCTTGGAGGGGCGCCTGGGGGGCTCAGTCGTTTGAGCATCCAACCTAGGGCTCAGTCGCCATCTCTCAGTTCATGAGTTCAAGCCCCACATGAGCTCCCTGCTGTCAGCGCAGAGCCTGCTTTGTTTGTATCCTCTGTCCTCCTCTCTCTGCCCCACCCTAACTTGTGCTCTCTCTGAAACAAATAATTAAATAAAAAAACATTAGGAGCGCCTGGGTGGCTCAGTCGGTTAAGCGTTCAACTTCAGCTCAGATCATGATCTCGCAGTTCATGAGTGTGAGCCCTCATCGGGTTCTGTGCTGACAGCTCAGAGCCTGGAGCCTGCTTCGGATTCTGTGTCTCCCTCTCTCTCTGCCCCTTCCCTGTTCACGCTGTCTCTCTCTCAATCAAAAATAAAATATACATTTTTTTTAAAAACATTAAAAAAAAAAACTTCCTTCCTTTAAGAAAAAAATTAAAGTAAAATGTTCCTCGGAGACCATCGCAAGGTGAAGCATGAGAGCCAGAAGGCTTGGCTGCACCAGGAGGGAGGGACAGGATGACAGGAGGCAGAAGGCAGGCACTCTCTGGAAATCATCTTCCCAGGCCCTGCTGTGAGCAGACTTGATTAAAGGTATTTATCTGCACAACTGCACCCAGGGTATAAAAGAGTATCCTTGGGGCGCTTGGGTGGCTCAGTCGGTTGAATGTCCAACTCTTGGTTTTGGCTAGGGTCATGATGCCAGGGTCACAGGATTGAGCCCTGCATCTGGCTTCACACTGAGGGTGGAACCTGCTAGGGATTCTCTCTCTCCCTCCCTGTCTGTCTGTCTCTCTCTCTGCCTCTGCCCCTCTCTCCCCTGCTTGCACTCTCTCATAAACAAACAAACAAACAAACAAACAAACAATAAAATTTAAAAAGAAAAGAGTGTCCCCCACCTGCTCTGCTGCATTTTTTATTGAGGCAAAATTCCCATAACAATATTTACCATTTTCCAGTGCACAAGTCAGTGGAATTTAGTTCATTCACAACATCGCGCAGTCATCACTTCTATCTAGATCCAAAACATTTCTATCACTTCCAGAAGAAACCCCATTTAGAAGTCACTCCCATTTAGAAGTCACTCCCCATGATCCCTTACCTGAGTCCCAGCAGTCTGTCCTGCCAACCACGAATCTGCTTTCTGTCTCTATCCCTATCCTGGACCTTTCACATAAGTGGAATCACACATTAGGTGACCTTTTGCGTCTGGCTCCTTTTTCGTAGCATGACTTTTTCAAGGTTCATCCACCTCGTAGCAGGTATGATACTTCTCCTGCCTTAACTTTCCAACACAGCACTTACAATAGCAATTAGCACAGACACGATTTCCCTCTCCTCCTCTTAGACTATAGTTTCCTGCTTCTCCTTCCCGCTCAAAGCCTAGCATGAAGCCGGGCACAGAGCAGATTCTTACCATCTGTTGGGAGAACAATAGCAAAGCCATACGCCATTTCCAATCCTCATCCAAGCCCAGCACCTAAATTTTATTATCCTCATTTTACAGCTGAGGAAAGAGGAGCTCAAAGGGATTCAGTAACTTGTCCAAGGTCACAGCACTAAGCAGAGAGGGGACCGGAATTCCAGCCCAGGATCGGCTGACCCCATGCCTGTACCTGCCTAATGATATCACCCTTTTCCCTGAGCAAGAAAGTTCCTCTCAAAAGCAAGACTTGGCCTCACTGCTCCATGGCCTTAGGAAAGCAACAGCATCAGGTTATCCAAGAATAATAAAAACTTGGGAGTGCCCATGTGGCTCAGCCAGTTAAGCATCCGACTCTTCAGCTCAAGTCATAATTTCACGGTTCAGGGGACCAAGCCCCACACCAGGCTCTGCACTGACAGCACAAAGCCTGCTTGGGATTCTGTCTCTCCATCTCTCTCTCTGCCCCCCCCCCCCCCCCCCCCCCCCCCCCCCCCCCCCGGCCCATGCTGTCTCTCTCTCTCCCTCAAAATAAATAAACATGTTTTAAAAACAGGAATAACAAAAACTTAAAAGGAAAAGCAGCCCCCAAGGATTAAGTTTAAAATAAAGGCCTGCCAGTAAATATTATTACAGGCTTAAAAAAATGTTAATATACTGAAGCCAGGCCCATAAATGGAAAATGGGCAACACCTGTAATTAGGTAAACAGCTATGTTCAGAATATCTCCAAACAGAATAAGAGAATATTTTTAGCCCCCCAAAAATGCAGAATAGATATTTTGGTTCTTTTCGTTTGGTTCAGGGAGGACAGGTCTGTAAACAGCCATGGGCTCCACCAGCAGACACACCAATAAATATTTTATAGACACCACTTTCATATGATTAGGGGCAAGGGAAACATGCAGGTCAGAGGGAGAAGGCAGAGATCTTTAACAGCTTTCCCAGGCAAGCCCTATTTCACCTCCTCTCTCTGCTCACAATGGGAGGGGGACAGGGGATGTGCCTGGGAGTAGACACATGACCACCACATTAGGTGAGACACTTCTTTCCCTGACCTTCATTCAGCTTCCCCAACTCTAAGTAAGAGGATTGAAGGAGAGGATGTCTGAGGCACTCTCGGCTCCTAAAAACTGATACCATGTCTCCATACTAATTCAGCTTTGCTCTGTGCCAAATGCTGATTCATGCTAGGGAGATACAGCTGAGAGTCCATGAATATCTAAGACCAGCCTTCGGGTAACCGCTCTGACGGTTTCCTCCCTGCAGCACAGAAGTTGCGGGCTTAATGGAGAGTCATGCCAGAGCCTCTGTTTTCTCTGGTGGAGGTGGCAGGGGTCAGAGAGAGGTTCAGATCAGGAGGACAGCTGGAGAAGGGAGGAGAGAGAATAACAACCCCCATCGGATCTGTTTCTCATGTTATAAGCCCCTTTTTCATCTGTACAACACCCATCTTCCAGATAAGGGAATGGAAGTTCAGGAAGGTATCCATCTAGGGCCATGTGATTTTCAACAAGGGTCCCAAGACTCTTTAATGGAGAAAGATGAATCTCTTCAACAAATGGTGCCAGAACAACTGGATACCCACAGGCAAAAGGATGACGTTGGACCCCTACCTCACACCATATACAAACATGAACTCAAAGTGGATCGATGACCTAAATGTAAGAGTTCAAATTATAAAACTATCAGAAGAAAAGAGGGGTAAGTCTTCATGATGTAGGATCTGGCAGTGGATTCTTAAGACACCAAAAACCTGATCAACCAAAGACAAAACAGATAAACTGGACTTGATCAAAATGAAAACTTTTGTGCATTCAAGATGTTATTGATAAAATGCAAAGACAACCTACAACCTGGGAGAAAACATTTGCAAATCACGTATCTGATAAGAATCCAGGACCAACAATATATAAAAAACTCCTATAACTCAACAATAAAACAACACAATTAAAAATGAGCAAAGGGGATGGGGCACCTGGGTGGCTCAGTCCATTAAGTGTCCGACTCTTAGTTTTGGCTCAGCTCATGATCTCATGGTTCGTGAGTTCGACCCGCACCCACATTAGGCTCCGTGCTGACAGTGTGGAGCCTGCTTAGGATTCTCTCTCTCTCCCACTCTCTCTGCCCCTCCCCTGCCTTCTCTCTCATTCTCTCTCTCTCTCTCTCTCTCTCTCTCTCTGAAAATACATAAACTTAAAAAAAAATTTTTTTAAGGCACCTAACTCTTGATTTCAACTCAGGTCGTGATCTCAAAGTTTGTGAGTTTGAGCCCCGAGTTGGGCTCTGTGCTGTCAAGCATGGAGCCTCCTTGGGATTCTCTCTCTCTCTGTCTCTCTCTGCATCCCTCTCCCTCTCTGAAAGTAAATCAACAAACTTTAAAAAAAAATCTTTTAAATAAAGCACACATTAAAAAAAAAAAAAATGAGCTAAGGGGAGCCTGGTGGCTCAGTTGGTACAGCACGCAATTCTCCATCTTGGGGTTGCGAGTTCAAGCCACATGTTGGATGCAGAGATTACTTAAAAGGAGAAACTTTTTTTTTTCAACGTTTTTTATTTTTTTATTTTTTATTTTTGGGACAGAGAGAGACAGAGCATGAACGGGGGAGGGGCAGAGAGAGAGGGAGACACAGAATCGGAAACAGGCTCCAGGCTCCGAGCCATCAGCCCAGAGCCTGACGCGGGGCTCGAACTCACGGACCGCGAGATCGTGACCTGGCTGAAGTCGGACGCTTAACCGACTGCGCCACCCAGGCGCCCCAAAAGGAGAAACTTTAAGAATGAATGAATGAATGAATGAATGAATAAAATGAGCAAAAGATTTGAATAGACATTTCTCCAAAGAAAATATAAAAACGGCCAAACAAGCACATGAAAAGACGCTCAACAGCATTAGCCATTAGGGAAATGCACACCAGAATCACTGAGGCACACACATCACCCCCACTACAAACAAACAAAACACCATGGAAAATAACAAGCGTTGATAAGGCCGTGGAAAAACTGGATCTCTCAGACACGGCTGAATGAGAATGTGATGTGGTGTGGCTGCTGTAGAAAAGTTGAGTGGCTCCTCGAAAAGTAAAACAGAGAATTACCAGATGACCCAGTTCATCCCACTGGCAGTGATGTACCCCAAAGAAATAAAAGCAGGCACTCAAACAAATACCTGTTCACGAATGTTCAGAGTAGCACTATTCCCAGTACTCAGAAGGTGTGAAGAACTCAATGTCCACCAACAGATGAATGGATAAACAGAATGTGGTTGATCCCTACAAACAGAGTGTTAGCCGTAAAAAGGAAGGAGTTTTAGCTACCTGCTACAACATGGGTGAACCTAGGGGCATCTGGGTGGCTCAGTCGGTTAAGCATCCAACTTTGGCTCAGGTCATGATCTCACGGTTTGAGGGTTTGAGCCCTTCGTCGGGCTCTGTGCTGACAGCTCTGAGCCTGGAGCCTGCTTGGGATTCTGGGTCTCCCACTCTCTCTGCCTCTCCCCTGCTCATGCTGTCTCTTTCTCTGTCTCTCTCAAAAATAAATAGACATTAAAAAAATTTTTTTAATAAAATAAAATGGATTCCGCTTTTTAATTGAAAGGAAGCTGTAAATTGAAAATACCATCCATCCATCAGAAGGTAATCTTAAAAATAAATGCCCCAGTTCTTTTCTTACTGCTTTGTTTAAAAAACAAACAAACAAAAAAAACAGTAAGATTGCCCTGAGGGACACTTAACATTTTTAACTGCTGTTTTATTGTTCTTTTAATTTCAGAAGTGGCTGGGCCTATAAAATGTACAGTAAGGTTAGGATAGATTCTGTTACAATTATCCTCATTAAATGCATGCCGCTTGGAGGTAAAGATAAGTAAGTAGATAAATGGATGGGTAGATAGGAAGAATTTTTTTCAAGCCAGAATTAAATTGATGAACTGAAGTGTTCTTGGATATAAGCCAGAAGCCTGTTCTATTAAAAAAAAAAAAAAAAAGTAGGGCACCTGGGTGGCTCAGTGATTAAGCATCCGACTCTTGATTTCAGCTCAGGTCATGATCTCATGGTCCGTGGGTTCGCGTCCCACGTTAGGCTTTGCACTGGCAGCACAGAGCCTGCTTGGGATTTCTCTCTTTCTCTCTCTCTCTCAAAATAAATAAATAAACATTCAAAAAAAAAAGTCACCAAATGTTCCAGGGATGTGAAAGCTAAAGTAGCAATGAACTGAGAACTTCTCCTCCACAAAGTTAGAAAAATCAAGAGAATTGAAAGAGGGGGCACTTGGGTGGCTCAGTCAGTGAAGCATCCAACTCTTGATTTTAGCCTAGGTCCTGATCTCAGGATAATGAGTTCAAGCCCCACTTTGGGCTCCATGCCAGGTGTGAAGCCTACTTTATTAATAAAAAAAATAATTTTTTTTAATGTGTATTTATTTTTTTTGAGACAGAGAGACAAAAAGTACAGGCAGGGGAGGGGCAGAGAGAGAGAGGGAGACACAAAATCCGAAGCAGGCTGTTAGCACAGAGCCTGAGGTGGGGCTCGAACCCACAAACCGTGAGACGATGACCTGAGCCGAAGTCGGACGCTCAACCAGCTGAGCCACCCAGCCGCCCCTGATTTTTTAAATACTGGCTCAAACTGTTCTAAACATTGTGCAGGTGAGGCAAGATGTTTGCAGGATAAACGTAGCCCACGGGACACCAAACTGCAATACTGTTATCCCTATTTTGAGAGAGGAGCCCACAGTGTTCCAGAGAGAGGAAAGGGTTTTCCCGGGGTCCCCAAATGGTGAGTGGTAGATGTCTGTAGAACACAGACTCGTTTTGCGGGTTCAGCCTTAGGGAGGAAGGGCCAGTGACATGAGCACTCACACTACAAAGTCAGTCCAAGTTCTATTCCCCGCCCCACCCCCCACCCCCGTTTCACAAGGAAAGAACCCATGGCCTCTGGTCCTCCTAGCACAGGACATTTGAGGCCAGAGTCTCAGAGCTATGGCATAGGGGGGTCATCAAACCACACCAAGGTGGGGCTGGCCTGCATCTTGAGACTCACCCACTGGGGCTGGGAGGTGAGGAAAGGGAGGCGTGGGCCCCTCTCACTAAGCTCTTTGCTTTCATTTGCTTTTGCTTCCTAACATTTTGTTGTAGAAAATCTCAAACCCAGAAAAAAGCTGAAAGAACATCTGCATACCTACCTCGTAGAGTCTACCATTGACATTTTGTTTCACCCGTTACCCCTCCGTCTGTCCACCCACCCATCTGTCTGTCCACCTTTTTATTGTATTTTGTTTCAATGCCTGTCAGAGTAATTTGCAGAGATCAGGCACTTTACCTTTCAACAGTTCAGGCTGTGTATGCCTTTCCTTTTCTTTTTTCTTTCAAAGAGCATTTTTTTTTAATGTTTATTTGTGTGAGAGAGAGAGAGAGAGAGAGAGAGTACACGCAGGGGAGGGGCAGAGAGAGAGGGAGGCAGAGGATCCAAAGCAGGCTCTGTGCTGTCAGTGCAAAGCCCCACGCGGGTCTTGAACCCACAAACTGCGCGATCATGACCTGAGCCGAAGACCGACGCTCAACCGACTGAGCCACCCAGGTACCCCTATTCCTTTTCTTTTTAAGCTGTGATTCACAAGTAATTCATGAAGACATTCTCTTTGGGGGTGAGGGGGGAAGGAAACATTACAGGAACGTGAAATTGCCTTCTGCCACCGCCACCCCCAGCCTGATCCCGTCATGCAGTGTATCTTTACATACCTTTTTCTGAGCTCTGCAAGTGTCTACACGTAGCCATGGAAAGCAAGTAGGCTACTGGTTTGCAAGCTGCTGCTTCTTTTTTTTTTTTTTTTTTTTTTTAAACAGAAATGGTGCTTTCCTGGACATATCATTCTGTGGTTTGTTCCTCCACTCGCTACAGTCTCCCGCAGTAAGAATACCTCATGGGTTTCTTTACCCAGGCCCCATCGGATGGGCATGGAGGCTGGAGGTACCTGGTGATATCTCTTTTAGCTTTGGTCCAGACAACAAAGAAATAGGTTTCTTTGTTTGCATTTTTTTTTTTTTTGGTACGTTTATTTATTTTTGATAGAGAGAGACAGAACCCGAGTAGGGGAGGGGCAGAGAGAGAAGGAGACCCAGAATCCGAAGCAGGCCCCGGGCTCCGAGCAGTCAGCGCAGAGCCCCACGCGGGGCTCGAACTCACCAACCGCGAGATCATGCGCTGGGCGGAAGCTGTACATTTAACCGACTGAGCCACCCGCATGCCCCTCTTTGTTTTTGTCAGTGCTCCGTGTTGAAGATCGCTTGCAGTAAATCCCCCCAGGGGGTGGTGTCGACCGTTGGAAGCTGGGGTGAGCTATTGCAGCCGGGACGCCCGGGGCCACTCGCGGAAGCGGGTGGCGCTGGGGACTCACCACACACGATGCTCTGATTGACGCACTGCCACGAGTACCGCTCCATCTTAGGGCTGCATCCGGCCTGCTCGGCACGCGTGTAGCAGCAATCGTGCCGATGACAGCACCTGTGGGTGGCAGACGGGCAGGCCAGCAGGTGGGTGGAGGCGGGGATGCCCTCTCGGCCATCCTCCTGGGTAAGCGAAGTCTCGCAGGGGGTCGGCATCTTCTGGGCCGAGCTTTGTCCCCGAGAATCCCCACCCTGGGAAATGATTCTGCTGACCCCAGTGTGGGGCGCCCTGGCACGGTCCCCTGGCCCCTGCCTGTCTCACTCTGTGTCTCTGAGCTCCAGCCACACCCACCGCCTCTCTGTGCTGGGAGTGAGCCAAGCCCCGCGTGCCTCCTGACTTTGCACGTGACCTGCCCTCTCTCTGCCTGGGGCAGCTTCCCGCCCATCCTTCCTCCCTCAGGTCTCAGCCCAAGAACTGCTCCCATCCCAGGATGTCATCCAGCCCCTGGCCTCCCCAGTCTATGACAGCGTCCTGGTTACACCCTCTCATAAAACTAGGTCCTTCCCTTCAGGGCAGGTTTACAATGAGACCCTCACTTTCCGGAGAAGACTGATCAGCTTCTGTCCTCCTCAATGGCCAGAGCCCCAGAGCTCTATGGGGACAAGACCACTTCTGCTCCATTCTGCACAGTGTCCCCCGTGTCCAGCCATGGCCTGCTGCATAAGAGGATCTCAATGATAATAATAATAACTGGCTGTTGCGAAATGCTGAGAAACATCCACAAATGTCCTTAACCCTGTCCTTCCTTCCTTCATTCACTGGTATTGTCTCCCTCCAGCCGCCAGTGGAGTCGCTCTGTGGAGCCCTCGGTGGGGTCCCGCAGGGAGAGGTCGGCCAGATTCCGCTCCGCCCTCAAGGAGCCCCCAGGCTGGTGGGGGAGAGACAAGCCACCAGACCCCACGTGCTTGGTGAGAAGTGCTGGAAAGTGGGGGAAAAGGGATGGGGATTCTGGGAGCCAGAGGCCAGAATGGGTATGCAAGGCCCAGCCAGCCTTCGGGGAAGCCTTCCCAAAGGGGGCAATGCCTGGGCTGCACTTGGAGGGCTTGGAGAAAGCAGACAACCACCCACGGGAGGGCAGGGCCGGCAGCAGGAGCCGGGGAAGGGCAGGGAGGAGCCAAAAGCTGTCCTTGACAATCAAATCCTCTAAGCCAGGGAAGAGACTGTCAAATTCTGCCCTCTGCCACCTACTAGCTGTGTGGAAATGGACGGGTGGCTGTGCCTCCCTGAGCCTCCGGGGACGGCCCGCCTGCCCGCCTCCAAGGATGACCAGGATAAATGAAAGCCAGTCTGGAAAGATCTAAACCCACAGCCTTGCACAGAACAGGCACTTCTCACATGGTAGCGGAGCGCAGTGATTAGGGGCACAAATCCAGCCACACTGCCTGGGTTCAGATCCCAGCCCCCACCCCTTACCCTCTATGTGGCCCCAGACAAGTTACTTCATCTCTTCTGCCTCAGTGTCCTCATCTCTGAAATGGGTTGTTGTGAGGATGAGAGGGGTTCTCAGGACAGATCCTGGTGCGTAATAAGTCAGATCAACTTTATGGTTTTTTTTTTTTTTTTCAACCAAAGTAATCAGCCCACAGCCAGGCTGGGGGGCAGCCGACACCAAGGTGTGTCCTCACTGGCCATGTTACCCAGGAGGCCCTGAGCCTCCTGCAAGGCTGTACCATGTGCTGGAATCTTCTTAGTCCAAACAGCAACGTCAGTTGTGGGTATTTCCTTATAGGCCTTAACTACCCCAGGGAGTGGGGGACCTTCTAAGCCCAGGCTGGAGCGTGCACTCACCAGTCGATGGCATCCCGGGGCTGGCCATGGCCACCCAGGCCACAGTAGCAGCCGTAGCTTATGTAGGACAGGGGGTTGCGGGTGCCAACACAATTCATGGTCCCTGCCAATTCTAGAAGCCCACGCCGGTGCACATGTGACCTCCAGGAAGCTAGGGGGAAACAAAGGTCAGAGGTTGCAAGGCAGGGCTTGAGTAAGGGCACTAGTCCAAGAAGGGCTTGGATGACTGGGTTCGAATCCTGCCTCTCCTCCTTCCTAGCTGTGTGACCTTGGACAATGTACTCAACCTCTCTGTGCCTTGGTTTTCTCATTTATAAAACAGGGAGACAAGGAGACCTCGCTTCATAGAATGAGATGACATCACACATGTAAAACACGTGGCACATGACAAGCTCTGTTATTAATATCTTCAAGGCAGCCATGAAAGAGAAAACAAGTTCCAGAGCCACCGTATCTGAAAGAGCACACCACTGGGCCTTTGCACGGGCTGGCCCCTCTTCCTGGAATGTCCTGATTTCCAATCTCCCGCCCTAGTCAACTCCAGATGAAGTCAGATCGCAAGTCCCACATCAAATATCTGTCGGTTGCCTGTGCTGGGCACTGGGCATCAGAGATGAGCTCAACAGGGTCCCTGCCACTAAGGAGGGCTCCTCTGCTTTGCTGTCCCTGGGTCTCCCCTGCCCTCCCTCCCCCACCAGTCCCCTCCAGAGTCTGGCTCTGGGCCCTCCACATCTCCTTATTTCCACTGCCCAGGCGTGGCTTGCTCCCACATTGGAAGGCCCTGCAGCCTGTGCCCAGCCATTCTCTGGGTCCCCGTGCAGCTGTGACACGCAGCCCTGCATTTCACAGATGAGGAACAGGAGAGCCGCGTAGGTAGGACGACCCCCACAGTCAACAGGAACCTGATCTGACCCGGGGGCTCCAGCCCAAGCTTATGACCTCCACACCTTCCTCTTCACTAATAACAGCAAGGGAAGGAGGCCAGGCAGGGTGACAGAATCGAGGGGCATCAATGGGGCCACGGCTTGGGGCCAGGGGCCCCCAAACCCGCTGTGACCTGAGCATCCGTGAATCGCAAAGCACCTCCTCCTTCTGGTGAAGCAACGAGTCTGCTCTCTGGCTTTTGGTCAAAACCAATCCCTTAAACCTCACCTCCCATCGAGCACTGTGCTCCCCAATTTACAGGCATCTCCTGCTGTCAACAGCATAGTGGCCTTGTCTTGTGGGCAGCCATTACCCCATTTACAGATTGGGAGACTGAGGGTAGGAGATTCCCAGGGCTGGCAAGGCCCAGAGCAGTAACCCCCGCCGGGTTGTGCCTGACTCCTGGGCGTCTGCTCTCCACCGCTCAGGGACTGAGGGTCCAGAGAGGGCTTGTGCATTCCACCTGCCCATAACATCTCAACTCTTCATCTGAAACAAGTTTTCATCACCCTGACTTTTTTTTAATGTTTATTTATTTAGAGAGAGATAGAGACAGCACTAGCAGGGGAGAGGCAGAGAAAGAGGGAGAGAGAGGATCCCAAGCAGGCTCTGCACTGTTGGCACAAAGCCCGATGCAGGGCTCGAACTCACAAACCGTGAGATCATGACCTGAGCTGAAACCAAGAGTCGGAGGCCTAACCCACTGAGCCACCCAGGCGCCCCACCCTGAGTTTTTGTGAAGAGTCCCGGCCAAAATTAAACCCACTGTTGTTTTTTCTCAGTGGAAAAAAAAAAATTACCACGCTTATTGGGGCAGGAGGAGAGTGATGAGTTAAATAGAAAGAAAAGGTAGAAACGAGTTTAGTTCAAAGTCTCGCCTTCCTCTCTGGGTGATCAGTCCTTGCTCTTGTCGAACTGGCCAGGTGCTGCTCCCAGCTGCCCACACCTCTGCCTGTGGCTCCCCCCACCCTCCAGATAAAGCTCTGGGGCCACACCACAACCCAGAGGTCCTGTAGAGGTCCTGTCTCACCGCCCCCACATGGAACACGCTCACCAGTACCCTCTCCTCCAGTCAAACTTCCTATCACATACACGCCCTCGCTGCAAATGCCCTCACCCCGTGCTCACCTGGCTCACCTGTCACCTCCTTCTATAATCTGCCTGGTCCCCAGGTGACCGCAAGGGTCCTTATCACGCTGGGCTGCTGTCTGCCTATGGGAGTGGCCCTTCTGGACTGGGAGCTCTTTGAGGGCGGATCTCTGCTGTAGACAGGTCCAGATGATCTCGCTGGCACGAAGTGGGCTTCCAGAAAAAGTCCCTTGATCCCCTGGCTTCCAGCAAGCCCCTTGGAACACTCCCAGTCCCAGCATATCTAACAGGGCCCCAGTCCTAACCCCACACCCAAAAGCGCTCCCTAGAGGTCCTCTGCCCTGACCTGACCACACTCTGGCATCTCAGGGTCCTGGGCACAGCCCTACACAGAACCAAGACATGGGGAAGACGCCCAGCACTGGGTTTGGAACCAAGGAAAACACTCCCTCCGTGCCAACTTAGGTGAGGCAGGTCATTCTGGGGTCTGTTTGCTCTGTCTGCCCACGACAGCACCAAAGTTATCCAGGCATCCCATGGGCCTGAGAGAGAGACACACACAGAGAGAGAGAGAGAGAGAGTGTCTACGTGGGGCTGTCTGGTATGTCTGAGGTGTGTGTGTGTTCCCTCCGAGGTATCTTTGCCTGTGTCTGCATGTGTGAGGCTGAAGGTGTCCTGTGCCCGCCTGTCTCCCTGCTTGTGGCGCGTCTGTGTATTTTCCTGTGAGTGGCTGTGTCTGTGCACCCCAGAAATAGGGGCAGGCGAGAAAGCCACCTTGTGTACTTCCCCTGCTCCTCCCAGGCGTTCCCCAGGGAGTCCTACCTCAGGGACAGGTGGAGTGAAGGATGGTTCCCAGACCCCAGGCCGGGTGACTGGGGGGCGCCCCTGGGGCAGGGCTTGGGGGGAGTGGGGGGACAGAGTTCCTGGAAACTTGCTAAGGAAAGCAGCAGTGGGGCCAGGAAGGAGCGCTGGGGGCTGTAGGGGCCCCGGGGACGCTGGAGAGGCTGATGGGTCGGAGGGTTTGCAGAGGGACGGGGCGGCGGGGCTCCCGGGTCCTCCGGGGGGCCCCCCTCCTCACTCACTCACCCGCGCCGAGCCCGAGTCCGGGTCCCAGCACCAGCAGCAGCAGCAGCGGCAGCATTACGCGCGGGCTCAGAGGCGGCGGACTGAGGGACGGCTGCAGGTGCGGGCCGCTCCGGCGGCGGGACTAGCCTCGGGGCCGGGCGCACCCGCTCCCGGACGCCCCGCCTGGCCCCGCCCCCGGCCTCAGCCGGCCCCCCCGGGGCCCCCGGCACGCGGGCGGGCGGGGCTGGCGCTCCAGGACCTCCGCAGCTGGGCCCCCAGGTGGGCAGTGGGCGCGCCGGGCCGGCGGGAGAATCCGGCCCTGGGGTGTCGGACGGAGAACTGGGGAGAATTACGGAGAGAGGGCACGGGTCGGGTCCAGGAGCAAATGTGTAACCGAGGTGCTCTGCTCACGGTGGTCACCTGCAGCCCCCCCACCCCCCCGGCGCTCACCTGGGCGCCCCAAAGGAGCACAAGTCTTGGGCGGGGTGGGGTGGGGGAGGAACCGAACTGATGATCTTAAACAGTTTAAATGCGGGAAACGTGACTCGGAATCAACCCTCCGCGACCCCCCCCCGCCCCCACCCTAGATTCCTAGACGGAGCTGGAGTCGTGGGGGAGGGGGACGAGGCTGCAGGCGGGTCTGAGCAAAACCCACACCTAGGTCCCTTCTCGCCTCGGGCTTCCCATCCGCTCAGGGGCAAAGAAGGGCCGCGAGGGGCGACGACTTGAGGCCTGGGAAGGTCGACCACAGCAGCAGGTGCTCGGTCCTGGAGACAGATGACAATCGCGACGCTCACACTCGTTGGTTCTCCTCCGTCTCTGGTGCTAGCCCTACCCAAATTAGTCAGCAATTTCTGTTGATTTTGAGTCATAACTACTTCTGCCAGCGGAACCCCCCACCTTCCCCACCTGCAGCAGCCGAGCTCTGGTGAAGGTAACAGTAACAAAGGTGAAGGTGATGGCTCATCAGCTGTCGTGTGCTAAGGGCAGCCGGCACCAGATCTTATCAGAACCTCAGACCCCCAGTGTCCCCATTTCACAGACAGACACTGAGGATCAGAGAAGCGAAGAACCAAGAATTAGGAGGGTCCAGATTCAAATTCCTTTTGGCCTGGTGCTCAGTCACCGTCTGCTTCCTTCTATGAAAGCCTGAGACATCAGGCCGTGCAGCTGCCCCCTGCGTTCGCTGTCCCCCCACTGCAGTGAGCCCCACTCTGCGTTCGCTGTCCCCCC
>NC_064815.1:6829271-6852318 GCF_023721935.1 Panthera uncia
CCCACTCTGCGTTCGCTGTCCCCCCACTGCAGTGAGCCCCACTCTGCCTTCACTGTCCCCCCCAATGGAGTGAGCCCCTCAAGGCAAGGCCTGGGCCTCTCTTGAACACACAGAAGGGGCCTGCCTGACACAGAAAAAGTGTTCTATGCAGGCTTGCCCACTCAGGGAGTATGGGTGTCAGACTTTCCAAAACATGGGGTAAAAAAACATTTTCTTCTCAGGGTCTCCCACGAGCAATGGGAGATTAAGTCACCCATGTAAACCCAGGAGAAATGTTTTCGCTTTCAAGGAATTTCCCAGTCAATATAAACAGAGGAAAAGCCAACTTGCCACAATAGGTCCATTATAATTAAGAAGTCAGGAAAACCTGTTCTCAGCATCAGAACTTGTGTACCCAACCTTGACCACTTTAACTGGTTAGTTAGCCTCCATCATCTGCAAGGCTCGTTTGCACAGAATAATCGGTTCACGATTACGTCAAAAAATGGAGGCATTGGGTCCATCCCCAAAGATACTGAAGTCACGCTCTTCTCCATTAACACATTAAAAATAACCAAAATTATAAATCATGTGCCAAGGTGCCTCAGCTGAATGTGCTAGGAGATGAGGGGGTATCGCAGAATGGAATGCTGTCAGAAACGGGCTCACTTCCCAAGGGGGAGTTATATGGACCAATGAGATGTGCCCTGGTGTAGGTCTGAGTCTAAACACGCCTTCAGGTTTCATCCGGGCCCATTGATAAAAGGTTCTACCAATGTTTGCTAAGTGAAATGATTTCTTCTTCTTCTGTGGGACAGAAGTGGGTATCTTCCACGACCTCTACACTTAACATAACTCTCTGCACTTAAAGGGGAGCTTGTGGATCTGTGTGCTTTCTCCAGCCCATGAGACCCCAGAAAACAGAACAGTGAATTCTCAGACTCCCACATCCTCTGACCCAGCTATTTCTAGGGGCTAGCTCTAAGAAAATCAAACGCCCTAAACAAGATTTAGGCACCACATTGGTCACGACCAGAGAGCAAAAACCTAGAAACAACCTAAGTTTCCAACAACAAGATAGTAGTAACCTCATGGGATTTTCATCTGCCAGAATACGCATCCATTCTAATTAATAGAGGATGTTTTTGAAGAACATTTAGTGGCCATTTAAGAATACTTTAATTTTTTAAATGTTTGTTTATTTTTGAGAGGGGGGTAGGGGCTGAGAGGGAGGCACAGAATCCAAAGCAGGCTCCAGGCTCTGAGCTGTCAGTACAGAGCCTGACGCAGGGCTCGAACCCATGAACCGTGAGATCGTGGCCTGAGCTGAAGTCGGACACTTAACCAACCAAGCTACCCAGGTGCCCCTAAAAATACTTTAGAAAGGTATTTTTTGGCTCAGATCATGATCCCAGAGTCGTGGGATTGAGCTCCAAGTTGGGCTCTGCTGAGTGTGGAGCCTGCTTAAGATTTTCTCTCTCTTTCTCTCTCTCTGCCCCTCTCCTGCACTCACATGCTCTCTCTCTCTCTCTAAAAAAAAAAAAAAAAAAAAAAAAAAGACAAAACAAAACTTAAACAAGCAGAAAGTTACAGCATAATCCTACCTTTATAATTATAGACTATACAACTGAGACAGAGCCATGTATAAGCATGCCTTTATGCACATACCCAGTGCGCATAGATCCATGGGCTCTCTGGAAGAAGAAGGAAAAGAAAGATAGGAAAAATGAATGAAAGGTATCAAAATGTAATACTGATTATCTTTTTTATTTTAATTCCAGTATAATTAACATACAGTGTTATATTCGTTTCAGGTGTACAATATAGTAATTCAATTCTATATATCCCCAGAACTTATCATGATAAATGTACTTTTTAAAAAATTTTTTTTCTTCTTTATTTATTTTTCAGAGAGAGACAGAGCATGAGTAGGGGAGGGGCAGAGAGAGAGGGAGACGCAGAATCCCAAGCAGGCTCCAGGCTCCAAGCTGTCAGCACAGAGCCCGACACGGGGCTCGAACTCACAAACCGTGAGATCATGACCTGAGCCCAAGTAGGTCGCTCAACCGACTGAGCCACCCAGACGCCCCAGATTCTGATTATTTTCTGAGGCTGGAGTTGCTTGGATATTATTTTTATCTCTTTATTTTTCAAATTGCTATGAGAACCTCAACTTTTGTGATTCAGACGGGGAAAAAATCGAAACAAAGCCGTAAGCTTTAATTCAATAAAGATTGTCTCTTGAGGGGCGCCTGGGTGGCTCAGTCGGTTGAGCATCCGACTTCAGCTCAGGTCATGATCTCGCGGTCCGTGAGTTCAAGCCCCGCGTCAGGCATCTGTGCTGATGGCTCAGAGCCTGGAGCCTGTTTCAGATTCTGTGTCTCCCTCTCTCTCTGACCCTCCCCCGTTCATGCTCTGTCTCTCTCTGTCTCAAAAAAAAATAAACGTTAAAAAAAAAAATTAAAAAAAGATTGTCTCTTGAAAAGTTGTCTTGGTATTATTCTAAAAACACAAAATCAAAGGCATAAAAATAGATATTCATCAGTTTGGGGTTTTCTGTTTTGAAGTTTTTAGAAAACTTCGTATTCTTGTGGTTACTAGGAGCTAAGGGAGGAAAAAGGAGGAAGTTGTTGTTTAATAAATATAAAGACATATGCATTTACCTTTCAACCCAGCAACTGAATTATTTTTTTTAATTTTTTTAATGTTTTATTTATTTTTAAGACAGAGATAGACAAAGCATGAGTAGGGATGGGGCAGAGAGAGAGGGAGACACAGAATCTGAAGCAGGCTCCAATCTCTGAGCTGTCAGCACAGAGCCCGATGTGGGCTGGAACTCACAAACCATGAGATCATGACCTGAGCCCAAGTAGGTCGCTCAACCGACTGAGCCACCCAGGCACCCCCCAAAGCATCTGACTCTTGATTATGACTCAGCCTCGCAGTGGACTCCACACTGACAACGTGGGGACTGCTTGGGATTCTCTCTCTCCCTCTCTCTCTCTCTCTCTCTCTCTGCTCCCTGCCTTCTGCTTGCGTATGCACACTCTCTCTCTCAAAATAAATAAACAACTTAAAAAAACAGAAATAGGAAACCAATCGTTTACCCATGTGATAAAATAACACCAACCATATACACATATCATTTCAGTGTTAATCTCCTGGTTTTCACATTGTGTTATAATTATGTACAATGTAATGATTGGGATACACTGGATGAAAAGTATATGGAGATTTTCTGTGCTATTTTTGCAAGTTCTAGTGAGTCTCTTATCAGTGATCATAAAACGATAAAAAAGAAAGGGGGAAGGGGGGAAAGGAAACAACCTGGTTTAAAAATAGGCCAAAGGGCTTTACAAACACCTCCCCGAACAAAATATACAGAGGGCAAAGAAATATAGGGAAAGATGCTCCCTATTATAGCAGGGAAATGCAAATTAAAACCACAGCGAGAAAAATAAAACAAAAAATAAAAATAAAACAACAGTGGGGTATCTCTACACACCTGTTAGAATATCCAAAATCCACAACACTGACACCACCAGATGCTGGCAAGGATGTGCAGTGACAAGAATTCTCATTCATTGCTAGCAGGAACGTGAAATGGTGCAGCCTCAGTGGGAAGACAGTCTGGCAATTTACAAAACCAAATATACTCTTACCACGTGATCCGCAATTGCTCTCTTTGGGATTCCCCCAAAAGAGCTGAAAGATTGTGTGCACGCAAAAACCTGAACACAGCTTGAACCATAACGACCAAAACTTGGAGACAAACCGAGATATTCTTTATGAGGTGAAGGGCTACATAAACTGTGGTACATGCAGACAATGGAATGGTATTCAGCGCTAAAATGCAATGAGCTATATAAGCCACGAAAGATACGGAGGAGGGGCGCCTGGGTGGTTCAGTTGGTTAAGCGTGGGACTCGACTTCGGTTGAGGTCATGATCTCACGGTGCCTGAGTTCGAGCCCCGCATGGGGCTCTGTGCTGACAGTGCGGAGCCTGCGTGGGATCTTGTCTCCCTCTCTCTCTGCCCCTGCCCCTCTTACGCTCTGTCTCTCTCTCCTTCAAAAGTAAATAAACATTAAAAAAATATATATTTAAAAAAAAAAAAGGAAAGAAAGAAATGATATGGAAGAACTTGATAAATGCATATCACTAAGTGAAAAGAAGTTCTCCTGGAAAAGCTACATTCTATATGATCCCAACGTTATGATATTCCGGAAAAGGCAAAACTATGAAAACGACAACATGATCCATAGTTGCAGGGGTTCGGGGAGATGAACAGGCATAGCACAGAGGACTTTTAGAGCAGTGGAAATACTCTATATGATGCTATAATGATGAATCTGGGTCATCATGCTTTTGGCCAAACTCAGAAGGCGCAACACCAAGAATGAGCTTTAAAGCGAACTAGGAATGTTGGGTGATGTGATGGACCAGCGTAGGCTCATTGAGTGATGTCGCTAACGGGAGAGAGTATTCGTGTGCCAGGGCAGGAAGTACACAGGAAATCCTGTACCTTCTTCTCAATTTTGTTGTAAATCTAAAGTTGCTTTTAAAAGATAAAGTCTTTTGGGACACCTGGGTGGCTCAGTCGGTTGAGCGTCCCAACTTCGGCTCAGGTCAGGAACTCGCAGTCTGTGAGTTCAAGCCCCGCGACAGGCTCTGTGCTGACACCTCAGAGCCGGGAGCCTGCTTCGATTCTGTGTCTCCCTCTCTCTCTGTCCCTCCCACACTCACACTCTGTCTCTCTCTCTCTCTCTCTCTCAAAAATAAATACACATTTAAAAACGTAATAAAAAATAAAGTCTTTTTTGAAAAATTCCACTTTCATTTAAAAACCCGCTGTCATAAAGGATGTGTGGTTCTTCCTCCTACCCATTTTGCAGTCAGAGCTGAAATGGAGGAGGCAGGACATCATCTATATCCTCATTTTCCTTTTTTTTTTTTTCCTAAGCCAGTAGTCTTCATAGAGAGGTGCCTGAACCTAAAGGAATGAACAAATTCACTGGGGGTGTGAGAGAAAAGATGGAAACTTCTACTTACATTTCTTTTTATCTAAAAAGAAAGTGAGGGCTGCCTGAGTGGCTCAGTCGGTTGAGCATCCAACCCTTGATTTTGGCTTAGGTCAAGATCCCAGGGTCGTGAGATCGAGCCCTGCGTTGGACTCCATGCTGGATGTGGAGCCTGCTTAACATTCTCTCTCCCTCTCTCTCTCTCTCTCTCTCTCTCCCTCCCACAGCCCCTTCCTCCACCTCTAAAATAATTTTTGTAAAGTTTATAAAGAAAATGAAAGATGTGAAACTTTGCTGGTAACTTAATGTAGACGAATACGTGATGTCACGGCCACATTTTCCATGGGTTATGTCAGCACCCAGATCTATTAACAGGAGAGTACAGGAACCACAACAGAAAGCAGCTGACAGTGACATTCTCTCTCACCTGTTCACTTTCAGGATTTTGTGCGTACCCCTATGGGTAGTCACTGGATTTACAAATTATAAAATAGTTCTAACTTGACCTTCACAAAATGGGCAGAAACCAAAAAACGGCAGAGTTGATGTCTCTTTGACTCTCCCAAGGAGCTCTTGTCCAACTATATTGGAGGTAAAACAATCTAAGCATATCTGAAAAATAATCCACCAAGAAAATGGAAAATTATCAAGAAGGCTTCTTGAAGAAAGGCTTTTATGTCCACGATGGTTAACGTTGAAACTTACCCTAACTAGGCATTAGGACTCCAGGTATCAGTTAATGATAGTATGATGCTGTTATGGTTGGTGAGATTTTTTTCGAACATCATTTACTTCGTGGAGCACCTGGATGGCTCAGTCGGTCAAGCATCCGACTTTGGATCAGGTCATGATCTGATGGTTCATGAGTTCAAGCCCCGCGTCAGGCTCTGTGCCGACAGCCCGGAGCCTGGAGCCTGCTTGGGAGTCTGTGTCTCCCTCTCTCTGTGCCCCTCCCCAGCTCATGCTCTGTCTTTTGCCCTTTCAAAAAACAAAATGAAACAAAAAATATAGGTGTATATATTATTTGCTTCGTCTTTATCTCAATCTCTCAAAATTCATATTTTTTGCATTTTCTGTTGAAAACCTTCTACCTCCCCAGGGTCCGCCTGGGCAGGGAAAACTCCTACATCCTTGCTACAGCAGATGGCGGAAAGCTGGCCTGTCCACCAACACCATTCTGGTTTCCCATCTCCCAGGTCCTTCTCTCCCTGCCTTAGCACACATCCAGCTACCCGCTCTCCCTTCTTTACAGCCTCCTCCTCCTCTAAGTCTTTCTGTAAGTCGTTGCCTGGGGCTTCCTTCCTGGCACTGCCCACAAAGCTCCCAAGCCTGATATCTCTCCTTCCCAGGTCAGTTTAAATAGACACCAAGGGAATATAGGTCAGTGTGGTGGCTGAAGGTCTTGTCCCCTGCGAAGGACTTTGGTCCTTTTTGCCATTTCTGGAGCATCAAGGAAAGTCCTCCCCAATGTCCTGTGAAATTCCTGTGGCTGCATTTAAGAAGAATGCCCTGTGATCCAGAAGAGCCCCTTCTAAGGACAAGGAAATCAGATATATACAATACAACCTGTATCCAAGGATCAGGGCGCCTGGCTGGCTCAGTCTGTAGAGGGTGTGACTCTTGATCTCGGGGTTATAAGTTTGAGTCCCACGTTGGGTGTAGAGATTACTTAAAAATAAGTAAAATCTTACACACACACACACACACACACACACACACACACACACAAGTAAATCCAAGGATGTTCCATATCCACAACTGGGAAACCTAGGAAAAGTAAATAATCAACAATGGGGAGGGGTACATAATTATATAACCATTCGTATATGTAGCTACTACGTCCGCATCAAAATTATGTGAGGGAAAATGTAATTATCTGAGAAAGGATTGATATATGTTTGGGGGCTAAAAAATTAGGTCACAAGACACTAAGTGTAGTAATATATACCCCTTCATTTGTTAGATGTCTATACGGTGTTGAAAAAAGTCACAAATACTGTATACAAATAATCAAATTTTCTCTGTTGGTTGTTATCCTTTGTGTTTTTCTATAATTTTCTAATTTTTGTACAAAAAATACGTATTACTTTTCCAATCAGTTTCTTAAAACTATGTTTTAGTTTCTTAAAACCATGTTTTAAGAAAGAAGGTAGTTCTTTTGGGGGGTGGCACCTGGCTGGCTCAGTCAGTGGAGCGTGCAACTCTTGATCTTGGGGTTGTAGGTTCGAGGCCCACATTGGTGTATAAATTACTTACAAATAAAATCTTAAAAAAAAAAAAATGAGGGGCACCTAGCAGCAGGCTCCAGGCTCTGGACTGTCAGCACAGAGCCCTATGCAGGGCTCAAACTCATGAACCGACTGAGCCACCCAGGGGATCCCTGAAACAGAAATGTTTAAAAATATGTTTTCAAATGCCAAAAACCAGGCTCCATTTTCACCACCAAATTCCATGCTTAATCTGCCTCTTTCCAGGACCTTCCTCCCCACAGCGGAAGTTCTCCAGTGAGAGAAGTGGAAACTAATTAAAATAAAGACTCCATAAGTATACTCTCTGTTTCTCTACAAATTTTCCAAATAGGTAACAGGTTGATTTTTCTTTTTCTTTTCTGTTTGTTTTTTAAATCATTTGAGAACCCCCTTTTGTGTTTCATGTTGCCTCAGTGAAATGGGAATACTTCTGAATAACTCAAACTGTTCTGAATTATTCAAAATTCAAGTCTATACGGAAATAATGTTATTTACTCATGAGAGCATTCCACCTGGCATAAACACTGTGAACATTCGTGTATTTTTTCACACTGAATTCTCAGTGAATGGGATGCTTTTTGTCTTTTTTTAACTGAGTCATCGTTTCCAAATTTTCTATATGAAATTATTTTTATAAAGAAAAAAAGCATTTATTCTGAAAAGGGTGTATTCATCTTGTTCTTAAAGGTCTAAAATTTAAAACCATGTTGGGGAAATTTAAATAAGATTGCCAGATTTCGAAAATAAAAATACAGGGTCACCTGGGTGGCTCAGTCAGTTAAGTGTCCGAATCTTGGTTTCGGCTCAGGTCATGGTCTTGAGGTTTATGGGTTCAAGTCCCACATCGGGTTCCTCACTGACATTACAGAGCCTGCTTGGGATTCTCTCTCTCTCTCTCTCTCTCTCTCTCTCTCTCTCTGTCTCTGCTTCTCCCCTGCTTGTGGTCTCTCTCTCTCTAAATAAATAAACTTAAAAAATAAAATAAAAATAAATAAATAATATGGTATGCCCAGTTACATGGGGATTTCAGATAAACAATGAATTTTTTAAGTTTTTAAAAATTTTTTTAAATTTATTTTGAGAGAGACAGAGAAAGGAAGAGAGAGAAAGGAAAAGAGAGAGGGAGAGAGAGCAAATCCCAGGCAGGCTCCCTATTCAGAACGACCTGAGCTGAAATTAGGAGTCAAATGCTGAACCAACTGAGCCACCCAGGGGCCCCAAGACTTTATTTTTAAGTTTAAGCCCCACCCCATGTGGGGCTCAAACACACAACCCTGAGATCCAAAGTTGCATGTTCCACCGACTCAACCAGCCAGGTCCCCAAACAATGAGTTTTTTAGTATATCATAGACAATATTATGGACAAAATTATACTTAAGAAATTATTGAATGTTTACCTGAAACTCCTGTTTTAACTGAGAATCCTGTATTTAACCCGGCATTACTGCACCTCCAGGGGTATTATAGTGCTTTATTAAAAAAAGATACTTTAAGGGGTGCCTGGGTGGCTCAGTCGGTTGAGCAACCAACTTCAGCTTGGGTCATGATCTCACAGTTCTTGAGTTCGAGCCCTGTGTTGGGCTCTGTGCTGACAGCTCAGAGCCTGGAGCCTGCTTCGGATTCTGTATCTCCCTCTCTCTGCCCCTTCCCTGCTCATGCTCTGTCTCTGTCTCTCAAAAATGAATAAACATTGGGGCGCCTGGGTGGCGCAGTCGGTTAAGCGTCCGACTTTGGCCAGGTCACTATCTCGCGGTCCGTGAGAAATATTGCTCACAGCCTCTGTTAATGAGATCCTTCACCACTTAGAGAAGAACACGAAGCCACAAGCTTAATTAGGGGAAAAAATAACAAATTCGAGCCGTAAACGTGAGTCCCTCTGAAAATCCATGTTATTGTAATTAAGGACAATCCATCCCATATATTTAAAACAGGCAAGAGGTGGAGAAGACTTGTATGTTTTATTTCTTCTCTGCAGAAATAGGTGGTTTCTAATGGTTAAAAGATATCTTGCCTGTTTCTTATAATGGCTTCTAATTCCTTGCTTAAGAGCTATTTTTTTGCAATTGGTAAACGTAATAAAAATTTCTTATAAAATGCCTTGGTGTTACTCAGAAGTTGTTTACTTTTCCTTTGAAACAAACACTTCCTTCGTGTGAAGGTAAGATCTTTTTGCTTAGAAAGCATTATAATGGGTATTGGTCCTCAGAATATTTTTTAACTTGAAAACTATTAGAGAGATACATTGAGTATCTTAACTGGCCAGAGCTCTTTCCTGGCATTATTTTTATATATGGGCAACAAATAGCGTTTGGTGCTTTGATTGTTTCCTCCACGGTGAAAATGACGGCTCTTCCAGAAAGTAACTTAAATTATTCTGAATTCTTCCTACTTAAAAGTTTATTTAAAAAAAATTGTGCAACTCATGTTTTTTGAGTGCCTCTCTAATCCTAATTGCCATTGACCTTTGGTGCGTTTTCTTGGAGACTTTGTTATGCATGATAGGTTTTTCTTTATTACACTTTCATTTGTTCGTTTTCCCAGGTTCCCTTTCATGATGTATCTTTTTCATAATAAACATCTGTCTTCTAAAAATACACGTTCTTATTTTGAAGATTTTTTAAAAATGTTTTTATTTTTGACACAGAGCATGCGTGGGGGAGGGACAGAGAGCGAGACGGAGACACAGAATCCGAAGCAGACTCCAGGGTCCGTGCTGCCAGTGCAAAGCCCAGCATGGGGCTCGAACCCACAAACCATGAGATCATGACCTGAGCTGACATTGGACGCTCAACTGACTGAACCACACAGGCGTCCCATTCTTATTTTAATAAATGGCTAAAATTAATCGTTTTGTAGAGAAAACTGAACTATGAGGCAGACGACAATTATCCTTCTCTTAGTATATTTCATTCTGGCAAATTTGGAACAGGTAAAACCAAGTGAGGGGCACCTGGGTGGCTCAGTCCGTTGAGCATCTGACTCTTGATGTCAGCTGAGGTCATGATCCCAGGGTCAAGCCCCATGTTGGCCTCTGAACTGAGCTTGGGATTCTCTCTCTCCCCCCCTCTGCCCCTCTCCCCTGCACAAATGCTCGCTCTCTCTCTCTCTCTCTCTCTCTCTCAAAAACTTACTTATTTGTGAGAGAGAGAGCAAGCATGGGCAGGGGAAGGGCAGAAAGAGAGGGGGAGAGAATCCCAAGCAGGCTCTGTGCCTGTTAGTACAGAGCCCAGCGCGGGGCTGGATCCCACAAACCTGAGATCATGACCTGAACCAAAATCAAGAGTTGGATGCTCAACGAACTGAGCCACCCAGGCGCCCCTAAAGTATTAAATTTCTTAAAGGAAAGGAGGAAAGAGTTCAACAGACAGATGGCATAGAAATAAACAGATACCAGTAATAAGAAAAAAAATGCATTTTTAAAGTTCAAATAGTAGATTCTACATGTAACATGGAGGGGTCTTCGGCTACCATTTCCTTAAAGATCATTGCAAGGAGGTTGGAATTTGTTCATTTCCAGACAGCTCATACTTTACTCAAATGACACTGATGGGGAGGACTACTTATAGGATTCTTGGACTGACGATCAACATTAAAGCCCAGACAGGGCAGCCTGGGTGGCTCAGTCAGTTAAGCGTCCACCTTTGGCTCAGGTCACGATCTCGCCGTCCATAAGTGTGAGCCCCGCGTCGGGCTCTGTGCTGACAGCTCAGAGCCTGGAGCCTGCTTCGGATTCTGTGTGTCCCTTTCTCTCTGTTCCTCCTCCTTCTCCCCTGTCTCTCTCTCCTTCAAAAATAAACAAACATTCAAAAATTAAAAAAAAAAAAAAAGATTAAAGACAAGATAGCCAAAAGGAAGAAAGAGCCCACGTCAATCAACTGATGAATGGATAAACAGAATGTATGTGTAGAAGCTTCTTTTAGGCAACCAGCCTGAACAATGGAAACCTGAGGAAGGTAGGAGGACCCACGGTGGCCTCCCGACTAACTATAAACAGGCCCATCAGGTGACCCACCTCCAAATATCCAGAAGCCTTAGCTGACCCTTGGGTAACTTACACCTGGATACAGTTACCATAAAAAGGAAAAGTCCATACGTTCTCCTACCTCCTCACCTTCCCTCTCAACTACAGTCCCCACCACTGCCTTGTGGTAGACAGTCTCTCCCCTGCGGTCCTGCCTGCCACTCCCTTGTGGCGTATCCGGTACATTTCTATCTCCTTTGTTCTGCTCTGGATGAATTCTTTCTCCCCCCGGGCCGCCGGTCTCCCCTCAATCGGGGTGCCCCACAGGCTATCCATGCAATGGAAATGAATGAGCTCAGGAAGGAATGAAATCCTGACACGTGCTACAACAATGAACCTGAACAACATGGGTGTTAATTGAAAGAAGACGGACACTTAAATCTTGAAGGTTGCTGAGGGCGGAAGGTCTTCTCTTCTGTCACTTCTTCCTGCTGATTTGGGGCACAGAGATGTCGCCTGTGGGTCAACGTTGGTCAGCTGGGGAGTTTATACATCAGAGTTACGACAGGTAGAGGTCGCCGAATCCAAGGTGGACCACACGTGTGAATCTCCTTGAGTGGAAGGGATGATCTGGAGGCACCTGGGTGGCTCAGTCGGTTGAGCGTCCGGCTTCCGCTCAGGTCATGATCTCGTACTCCGTGAGTTCGAGCCCCGCGTTGGGCACTGTGCTGACGGCTTGCATCCTGGACCCTGCTTTGGATTCGGTGTCTCCCTCTCTCTCTGTCCCTCCCCTGCTCATGCTCTGTCTCCCTCCGTCTCAGAAATAAACTTTAAAAAAAAATTGTTTTTAAAACAACAAAATAAATAAACTTAAAAAAAAAAAGGATCATCTGTTGCCTTGAAGTTTTGGCAGTGAAGGAGTCTTGGCTCCAGGAGGTCAAAATTATTCAAGGGGGAAGTGATAAGGAGGACAAAGACAAAAGAAATGTAGATAAATTTCCTTCCAAGCAGCAGCCATTGATGAATACCTGAGATATACAGAGTATGACATTCCTCAAGGAACCCGACCTCCTAAATGTTAATGCTTTGCTAGAGGCAAAAAGCAAGCTTAGCTCAACCATAGCCGGACCTCCAAGATATACAAGTCTTCTTTAACAGAGGAAAATCCTTCCGGAAACTTCTTTTATCTTTACCCCCCCCAACTTAAAGGGATATAAGCCATTGCTCCTCACAAACCCCAGGGCAGCTCTTTCTGTCCATGGCTCCTGTCACTGGGCTTCAATAAAAACACCTTTTTTGCATCAGAAAAAAAATGAAAAATTAAAATAAAGAAACCAAATAAGACAGACACAAAAGGACAAATGTTGTATGATCCCTCTTTTCTGAAGGACATAGAATAGTCAAATTCATGGAGATAGAAGGTAGAAGAGTGGTTATGGGGGGCACCCGGTAGCTCAGTCGGTTGAGCATCCGACTCTTGATTTCGGCTCAGGTCATGATCTCACGGTTTGTGAGTTCGAGCCCCACGTTGGGCTCTGCGCTGACAGCTCAGGGCCTGGAGCCCTGCCTGGGAGTCTGTGTCTCCCTCTCTCTCTGACCCACTTGTGCTCATGCTCTGTCTCTCAAAGATAAATAAACATGAAAAAAACCCTATAAAAGCAAAAAAACAACACAGCTATATGTACCTACAAAATTTTCACTTCAGCTTTAAGGATACACTTAGACTCAAAGTGAAGGAATGGAAAAAAGATATTCCGTGCAAGTAGAAATCAAAAGAGATCCGGCATAGCTACCATTCCACCAGACAAAATAGACTTAAAGCTAAAAATGGTTTGATACAAAAAAGTTCATTATATAATGATAAAGGGGTCAATTCAGGCACAAGATATAACAATTGTAAACGCATATGCACCCAACATGTGAACGCCTAAACATATTAAGCAAATACTGGTAGATCTGAAGGAAGAAATAGACGAGACCATAATAGAAGGAAACTTCAATACTCCACTTTCAACAGCGGATAGATCATTGAATAAGGAAACAGAGGACCTGAATAACACTGTACAGCAAAGGCATCTGACAGACATATACAGAATATGCCATCCAACAGCACCGGAAATACACATTCTATACAATAGCATATAGAGCGTTCTCCAGGTAAGATCATACGATAGGTCACAAAACAAGTCTTAGCAAATTTGAGAAGGTTAAAATCATACCAAGTATCTTTTCCAAACACTGGGGTATAAAATTAAAAATCAAAAAGAGAGGGGCACCTGGTGGCTCAGTGGGTTGGGCCTCCGACCTCAGCTCAGGTCATGATCTCACAGCTCGTGAGTTTGAGCCCCACGCCCAACTCTGTGCTGACGGCTCCGACGGAGCCTAGAGCCTGCTTCGGATTCTGTGACTCCTTCTTTCTCTGCCCCTCCCCCGCCACTTCCGCACTCACACTCTGTCTCCCAATCTCTCTCTCTCAAAAATAAATAAACATTAAAAAAAAAATTTTTTTTTAAATCAACGAGAGGGGCACCTGGGTGACTCAGCTGGTTAAGTGTCTGACTTCTGATTTTGGCTCAGGTGATGATCTCAGGGTTGTGGGATCAAGCCCTGAGTGGGGCTCTGGGGCCTCTCTCTCCCTCTCTGTCTGCCCCTCCCCTGCTTGCTTTCTCGCTCTCTCAAAACAAAGAAAACTTCAAAAAACTTCAACAAGAGAAAACCTGAAAAATTCACAAATATATGGAAATTAAACACCACAATCCTGAACAAACAATTGGTCAAAGAAGAAATCAAAGGGAAACATACCAAAATGAAAATGCAACATTCCAACAACACCTATGGGATGCTGTAAAGGTAGTTCTAAGAGGCAACTTTATAAATTCCTAAAAAGAAAGATCTCAAATGAACAACCTAACTTTACATCTCAAGGAGCTAGAAAAAGAAGAAATTAAGCCCAAAGTTACCAGAAGGATGAGAATAACAAAGATCAGAGCAGAAAATATATGAAATATAGACCTGAAAAACAAAAAGATCAATGACACAGAGAGCATTTATTTATTTATTTATTTAAAAAAAAATTTTTTTTAATGTTTATTTATTTTTGAGACAGAGCATGAGCAGGGGAAGGGCAGACAGAGAGGGAGACACAGAATCCGAAGCAGGCTCCAGGCTCTGAGCCGTCAGCACAGAGCCTGACACGGGGCTTGAACTCACGAACTGTGAGATCATGACCTGAGCCAAAGTCGGACGCTTAACCGACTGAGCCACCCAGGCGCCCCTGAGAGCATTTTTTTAAAAGATAAACAAAATTGACAAATTTTCAGCTAGATTAAGAAAAGACAGGACTCACATAAATAAAATCAGAAATGAAAGAGCTACATATACACACTATCATATTATTCAGCCATCAGCAAAAAGGAAATCCTGCCATTTGAGACAACATGGATGGACCCTGAGGACATTTGACTAAGTGAAATTAAGCAAGAGAAAGACAAGGGCTGTATGTTCATCACATACAGGGTTAGTGGAATCTAAAGAAGCCAAACTTGTAGAAACAGGAAAATGGTGGTCACCAGAGTCTAGGGGACCGGGGTGCAAGGGTAGGAGGGATAGAGAGATGTTGGGTGAAGAGTACCAACTTTCAGTTATCAGCCAAGTACGTTCTGGGGATCTAACATCCAGCATGGTGATTTTAATTAATAATCTTGTATTATCGGGGTACCTGGGTGGTTTACTCGGTTGACCTTCTGACTTCGGTTCAGGTCATGATCTCACGGTTTATAAGTTCAAACCCTGCATCAGGCTCGCTGCTGTCAGCACAGAGCCTGCTTCAGATCCTCTGTCTTCCTCGCTCTCTGCCTCTCCCCCACTCTTGTTTTCTCTCTCTCTCTCTCTCTCTCTCAAAAATAAATACCTATTAAAAAAAAAAATCCTGCATTATGTACTTGAAAGTTACTAAGACAGTCACCCTCACCTGTTCTCACCACAGAAAGAAAATGGTAATTATGTGATGTAATGGAGATGTGACCTAACTCTATGGTGGTCATCAATTTGCAATTTGCAAGTGTATCAAATCAACTTATCTTACACCTTGAACTCACACAATGTTAGATGTCAATTCCATCGTAGCAAAGCTGGAAAAAATAGTTAAAATGGTAAATTTTTTGTTACGTGTATTTTACCACATTTTTAAAAAATGAGTGAAGTAAAAAAAAAAACTTTAAAAAATTAAGATTCACTTCATCTGAGGTGTGAAAGTGGCTTCCTCTGAGAAGGTACGTTGTCATAAGTGTCTAATCAAGACCCTGCCTCAAAGAAAGAGTTGCCATGGCATTGCTTTTTAACAATCCACTGCCCGTTTGTGCTTTTTGTCTTGAAAGGCTTTGTTCTATGCTCTTGTATAAGAACTACTTTTCACCATCAGGTAAGTAAAGTAAGCATTTCTTTCATAAAAATAATAACTTTTTTTGAGTAGTTACTCAAAAAAATCTTATGGCTTAAAAAAAAACACTGAAAAATGCAGGTGTAATTTCTTCTAAGCCCTGTTCAACTTGAAGAATTTTATTTTTTTTTCAACGTTTTTTATTTATTTTTGGGACAGAGAGAGACAGAGCATGAACGGGGGAGGGGCAGAGAGAGAGGGAGACACAGAATCGGAAACAGGCTCCAGGCTCCGAGGCATCAGCCCAGAGCCTGACGCGGGGCTCGAACTCACAGACCGCGAGATCTTGACCTGGCTGAAGTCGGATGCCTAACCGACTGCGCCACCCAGGCGCCCCTCAACTTGAAGAATTTTAAAATCTTCTCACATGTCATCAGCTTTTAGCAGTTCTTAATAAAATTTCTGATGTGGTCTTCTTTTAAGCCCCCAAAAAGCTTTGCTTGTGGGGCGCCTGGGTGGTTCAGTCAGTTAAGCTTCTGACTTCAGCTTAGGTCATGATCTCACAGTGAATTCGAGCCCCGCATTGGGCTCTGTGCTGATGGCTCAAAGCCTGGAGCCTGCTTCAGGTTCTGTGTCTCCCTCCCTCTCTCTCTGCCCCTCCCCTGCTCGTGCTCTGTCTCTCTCTCTCTCTCTCAAAAAATTATAAAATGAACATTTAAATGATTTTTTAAAAAAGCTTTGTTTGTATCAGGCTAAGTAACTTGAATTTTCTTCTCACATCTGATGCCAGACTTTAACTCTTTTAGTCAAAGAACATACTGTTTAATCTTTGGTCTGTAATAGCTATATTTTTATTTTTTAAATTTTTTTTAACGTTTATTTATTTATTTATTTATTTTTAATTTTTTTTTTCAACGTTTTTTATTTATTTTTGGGACAGAGAGAGACGGAGCATGAACAGGGGAGGGGCAGAGAGAGAGGGAGACACAGAATCGGAAACAGGCTCCAGGCTCCGAGCCATCAGCCCAGAGCCTGACGCGGGGCTCAAACTCATGGACCGCGAGATCGTGACCTGGGCTGAAGTCGGACGCTTAACCGACTGCGCCACCCAGGTGCCCCCGTTTATTTATTTTTGAGAGAGAGACAGACAGACAGAGGGTGAGCGTGGGAGGGACAGAGAGAGAGGAAGACACAGAATCTGAAGCAGGCTCCAGACTCTGAGCTGTCAGCACAGAGCCTGAAGTGGGGCTGGAACCCATGAACCATAAGATCATGACCTGAGTTGAGGTTGGACACTCAACCGACTGAGCCACCCAGGCGCCCCTGTAATAGCTATTTTAAAATCTGTTTCAGGATCCTTCAGCAGGAATACAGTGGTGAGCACGATGGATGTTGGGCCCTGATTTCACAGAGGTTTCAAGCCTGTGATTTAAAGGACCTACTGTATGTGTGGAATCTCACAAATCAAAACAAGCAAACAAAGAAACCACACTCTTAAATACACAGAACAAACTGGTGGTGGCCAGAGAGGAGGTGGGGAGGTGTGTGGTGGGGGGGGGGGGAGGGGATTAAGAGGGAGAAACTTCCTGTTATAAAATAAATAAGTCACAGAGATGAAAAATACAGCGTAGGGAAGAGACTCAATATTGTAATAACTTTGCATGGTGACAGCTGGCGACCACAACGGTCATGGTGAACACTGAGTACAGAATGGTTGAATCAGTATGTTGTGCCCCTGAAACTAATAGAACATTGTATGTTGATTCTACTTCAATAAAGCAAACAAACAAATAGCAGATATAGTGTATAAAACTTCCAACTATATGGGGCACTTGGGTGGCTAAGTCGGTTAAGTATCTGACCTTGGCCCAGGTCATGAGCTAATGGTTTGTGGGTTCGAGCCCCACATCAGGCTCTATGTTAACAGCTCAGAGCCTGGAGCCTGCTTTGGATTCTGTGTCTCCCTCTCTCTCTGCCCCTCCCCCCCTCGTGCTCTGTCAATCTTTCTCTCACTAAGAAACGTTAAAAAAATTTTTTTAGGGGCGCCTGGGTGGCTCAGTCGGTTAGACGTCCGACTTCAGCCCAGGTCACGATCTCACGGTCCGTGAGTTCGAGCCCCGCATTGGGCTCTGGGCTGATGGCTCAGAGCCTGGAGCCTGCTTCTGATTCTGTGTCTCCCTCTCTCTCTGCCCCTCCCCCGTTCATGCTCTGTCTCTCTCTGTCTCAAAAATAAAAACGTTAAAAAAAAAATTACAAAAAAAATTTTTTAAAGAAAACAAAAAACACTTCAGACTATAAAAAAGCCACCGGGTCAGGGGGGACCTCAGGATAGTGTTTTTAAGCTGCGGGCTATGACTCATCAATGAAAGTTCCCTCATACTCTCCCTTGTGAATTCTACTTTCTTAACTCTTTTCTTGTCAGGCACTAATTTTTTTTTTTTTTTAACGTTTATTTATTTTTGAGAGAGAGACAGAGCATGAGTGGGGTCGGGGGAGAGAGAGACAGAGACACGGAATCTGAAGCAGGCTCCAGGCTCCAAGCTGTCAGCACAGAGCCTGACTCGGGGCTCGAACTCGTGAACCATGAGATCATGCCCTGAGCTGAAGTCGGACGCTTAATGGACTGAGCCACCCAGGTGCCCCGTGTCAGGCACTAATTCTTTAACCCACGCCTGTTGCCTCAGTCCATACTTTTAACGCTGAAATACTGCTTGAACTTCAACCAACTGGGACGCTGATGATAAACTTGTTGTCTTCGATCGACCTTTCACACTACCTAAGAGGACAGTCTCCAAAACCGTAATTCTGTTGTTATTCCCTTGCTTAGCGCCCTTCTGTGGTTTCCCCCTGCTCACAAAATGCTAACCCCTATGTCATGTCCTGAACTCTTTGACCACTGAACCCCTTCTAGCCTCATCTGTCCACTTGTGTGTCTCTACCCCATGTCTCCAGCACTCTCCCCGAATACACAGGCACCTCCAGCAACGACGCTGGTCCACTGGCAGTTTCCTTAATAAGCCAGGTTGTTTTCATTGTCCCCTGCTCACACAATGGCCCTGCTTAGCTGAAAGACCCATTACGCATTCTGGCCCTCCTTTCCCTTCAGATTTATGCTTCCAACTGTGAAAATTAATGAAGGGAAATCTCATTAAGGTGGACTCTGGGTGCCAGAAGGGGGAGCCCTGCCACCCAGTGTCAATTACAGGAAGAATTGTCAATTACAGATTCCAGACCAGAAGAATCTCAACAGGAATCATTTACACACCCCAAAGGGGAAAAGATGTACATTACAATGTATCATAGGAGAAATCAACCACCCCTGCAGCTCAGCCCATGAGAAACCATCATCACCCTGAACTCTCGCTTGTCTCCAATGGACTTTTTTTCCAAACAACCCCTCCCAACTTCCTCCTTCTCCACAAAACAACAGTTTTTCTCTCTCTTTTTTTTTTTTTTTTTTGTAAGACTTGCCTATGGTTTTGCCATAGCTTGCTTATCTCTAATTGCAATTCTCTGCTGTTCCTGAATAAACCCAGCTGTCGCTGATGGAATAATTGGCAGTTTTATTTTTAGGGTGAACATTACTTGACTATCCGATGTGGGATCCAGAGAAGACCCCTAAAAACTCTGACGCTGGTGCGCAAACAGGTGCCAGTACCCACACACCCAATCAGGCTCACTGCTTTCTCTCCAACCCTGGAGATTGAAGGTAAGTTTTCTCCAGAATTTCAAGCTGTATGCCGTATGTTCAAGATCTACTTTAAGGCCTTGGGTTTTCTTGTCTTTCTTGTTTTTGTTTGTTTGCTTTTACCTTCTGAGAGTACTTCTGCACCCTTTGGTATCAGTCCTAGTTGGAACTGGACTGTTCCTACCAAACTGCTGGCCTTTGGTCTGACTCCTTTTTGGGACCAGGCTTTTCCTCCTGAAACTGCTGTTTAGTCATTGTTCTCTTTCCACTAGAGAAAAACCTCTAAGAAATGGGATTCTTCCCTTCCTACTGAAACTCTGGCCTGTTTTATATTTAAAAACTATGGTCCTTTTGGGTGCCTGGGTGGCTCAGTTGGTTAAGTGTCCAACTCTTGCTTTCAGCTCAGTAGTGATCTCACAGTTCATGGGTTCAAGCCCCTCATGGGGCTCCCCACTGACGGCAAAGACCCTGCTTGGGATTCTTTCTCTCTCCAATCTCTCTGCCCCTCCCCTGCTTGAGCACTCTCTCTCTGTCTCTCCCAAAATAAATAAGCATTAAAAACACCCAGAATTGTTGATAACATTGATTTAAAAAACAAAAGCAAGGGGCACCTGGGTGGCTCAGTTGGTTAAGCATCTGACTTCAGCTCAGGACATGATCTCACGGTTCGTGGGTTTGAGCCCTGCGTCAGGTTCTGTGCTAACAGCTAGGAGCCTGGAGCCTGCTTCAGATTTTGTGTCTCCCTCTCTCTCTGCCCCTAACCCACTCGCATTCTGTCTCTGTCTCAAAAATAAATGAACATTAAAAAAAAAATTAAAAAACAAAAGCAAAACTACAGTCCTTCCACATGCACATTTACAACTAAGTTACGAAGTTAGTAACTAAGGTTACTGACTTAACCAAAAGTAATTTAGGGCACCTGGGTGGGTCTGTAGTCAGAGCATCCGACTCTTTTTTTTTTTTTTAACGTTTTTATTTATTTTTGAGTCAGAGAGAGACAGAGCATGAACAGGGGAGGGTGAGAGAGAGGGAGACACAGAATCTGAAACAGGCTCCAGGCTCTGAGCTGTCAGCACAGAGCCCGACGCGGGGCTCGAACTCACGGACCTCGAGATGGTGACCTGAGCCGAAGTTGGCTGCTTAACCGACTGAGCCACCCAGGCGCCCCTAGAGCATCCGACTCTTGATTTCGGCTCAGGTCATGATCTCATGGCTCGTGGGTTCGAGCCCCGCATCAGGCTCTGTGCTGACAGCTCAAGCCTGGAGCCTGCTTCAGATTCTGTGTCTGCCTCTCTCTCTGCCCTCCCCAACTCATGCTCTGTCTCTCTGCCTCTTAAAAATGAATAAGTGTTAAAAAAATTTTTTTTTAATTTTTTTAATGTTTATTTATTTTTGAGAGAGAGCACAAGCAGGGGAGGGGAGAAAGGGAGATGGAATCCGGACTCCAAAGCAGGCTCCAAGCTCTGAGCCTGAGGCGAGGTTCGAATTCACTAGCCATTAGATCATAACCAGAGCTGAAGTCAGATGCTTGACCAACTGAGCCGCTCAGGCACCCCTCACCTCCGTTTAGATGTTGAATCCACCCCAGTCGCATTTAACACTGTGGTTATCAACCAGCTGAACCAACCGAGATCCTTCTCTTTTAGTTAAAAAGATCAGGATGGAATGGGAAACTGCCTCCTGTCAGGAACAAAGGCAAAAGAAAAAAGTTAAATCTCCTTAAAACTTACAGCCCATTGACAAGTCCTTGGGACAGAGTGACCTCCCTCTACGTTCTCAGCTGCCTGGAGGTTAATACTTTGCTAAGGGAAAAAGGCAATCTTAGCCTAACATTATCCTGACCTCCAGGATCCTGTAAGTCTCCCTTAAACACATAAAAATCCTTTGGAAACTTCCTTTATCTCTACCCCCCAAGATATATGTTCGCAATCCCCCTCCAAGCATATGGCCCACTGATACACATCGGAAGGGTCTCATGACTAAGCTTTTATTAGACAGTAGCAAATGACCTTTTCCTAATGATAGCTAACCCCTCAAGGTCCTGGAAACCTTGCTTCCAAAATTCCTTAGAGAAGAAGTAAGCTATCCCTAAACCCCTCCCCTCTCGAAAGTATACAACCAGCCATTTTCTCACAGCCCCAGTGCTGCTCTTTCTGCCCATGGGTCCCTTCTCTGTGCTTCATTTAATAAAACCACTATTTGCACCAAAGATGTCTCAAGAATTCTTTCTTGACCTCTCCCTCCGAACCCCAACATTTTCACATTGGTGCCCACTGCAGAGTTAGGTAATTTGGCAAACCAGCTTGCTCACGTCCTAGATGAGTCCCCTAAAAGAAAGACTGCTAAAATTCTCAGTTTTCACCTCCAGCAAATGAAGGTTCTAAACAAAAAAATCCCCTAGTTTCTGCTATTATTGCAAAGAGCCAGGGCATTTGAAACAAAAACAAAAACAAAAACAAAAACAAAGTTACCCACTGAAGCAATTATCAACGATGGGGATCGAAGGAACTACAGGGGCTCTTTCCAACCCTCCTTCTCCACCGGCTCAGAGAAAGCACTCTCCAGATTGGGAATCAATCACTCTATCCCTGTTTATACTGGAACCACACTCTTGGTGCTCAACCCCTTTGTTATGAAGCAGCCCGGGTCTCGGAGTACTAAAACAGTTCAAACGTGGGGGTCTGTAATAAACCTCAACAGGTTCCTATGTCTGAACTCATTCCCTTTTGTCCAGGCTCTTTGAGAGATAATGTACCCTCTTCTCCTTAGTTCCTCTGGCCCTATTCATTTCTTGGGCTGAGATTTCTTACAAAAGTACCATGCTGGAATTCCTTTCTCCCAAAAGAAAGACATAATTCTAGAATTTAATAGCAGTAACTGAAATAACCAACCAGGGGAAATAAATGACCTTTTGGCATCTCCTCGGGGCTCTGTCTCTGATGGGACTATAGCAGTGTCTGGGGACACGGGGCATTTGTTCCTATTGAATCAGCCACCACCTTCTTTATGGGAAAAGTCCTCAACTGATGGCAGAATCCACAGTGCATCTCCTATCAAGACTCAAATAGATCCCTCAAAACCTCTCCCCCTAAAGATTCAGTTTCCTATAAGAAGCCCTTCAAAGCATCAAGCCTGTAATAGAAGATTATAAGGCTCAGAACCTCATAATCCCCTGCACTATTCCCTGTAATACCCCTATTTTACCTGTGAGAAAACCCACTGCCAAGGATGGAGGTTTGTTCAGGACGTCAAACAGTAAATAACAATTTTATTCTTCAGCACTCTGTTGTTCCTAACCCCCATGCGCCACTCATGTATATTCCCCTCCAAAAGCAAATTTTTCACTGTAACTCATCTATGCTGTGCAGTTTTGCACTGATAAGGAGAGCCAGTATCTTTTTTTTTTTTTTTAAGTAATCTCTACCCCGAACGTGGGTCTCGAACTCACAACCTTGAGATCAAGATTCACACCCTCCACCAACCAAGCCAGCCAGGCATCCCTAACCAATATCTTTTTTTTTTTTTTTTTTTTTAACATTTATTTTATTTTTGGGAGACTGAGTGCGAGCAGGGGAGGGGCAAAGAGAAAGGGAGACACAGAATCTGAAGCAGGCTCCGGACTCTGAGCTGTCAGCACAGCCGTGGGCAGGCTGCCCCAAGACTAGCAGCTCTGGCATGAAGGTTATCTTTCTTTCTTTCTTTCTTTCTTTCTTTCTTTCTTTCTTTCTTTTGTTCTTTTTCTTTCTTTTGTTCTTTCTTTTTCTTTCTTTCT
>NC_064815.1:6852418-6909845 GCF_023721935.1 Panthera uncia
TTTCTTTTTCTTTTTTCTTTCTTTTTCTTTCTTTCTTTCTTTCTTTTTTCTTTCTTTCTTTTTGTTTCTTTCTTTCTTTTTCTTTCTTTTTTCTTTCTTTTTCTTTCTTTCTTTTTTCTCTTTCTTTTTGTTTCTTTCTTTTTCTTTGTTTTTTTCTTTCTTTTTTCTTTCTTTTTCTTTTTTTTCTTTCTTTTTCTTTCTTTCTTTTTCTTTCTTTTTTTCTCTTTCTTTCTTTTTGTTTCTTTCTTTCTTTCTTTTTTCTTTCTTTGTCTTTCTTTTTTTTCTTCCTTTTTCTTTCTTTCTTTTTCTCTCCTTCTCTTTCTTTCTTTCTTTCTTTCTTTCCTTCTTTCTTTCTTCTTTCTTTCTTTCTCTTTTTAAGTAAGCTCCACACCCAATGTGGGGCTTGAACTCACGACCCTGAGATCAAGAATGGTATGCTCTACCAACTGAGTCAGCCAAGCACCCCAAGATTATCTTGAGCCAAAGTCACTCAAGAGCCTGCAGGCTCAAAAGAAACTTTGCCCCTCCCTTAACTACCTAGAAGAATATAAATTGGGCGTCTTTCTCAGAATGAGGGTTATTACAAGAGAGAACTTTTATCTGTGCGACCCATCTGTAGAGCAGGGCAAACATCTAATTAGCAAACATCTGCCCTTCTTATCGCCCTGGGAAGTGCATTCCTTCCCTTGAAGTCCCAGACTCCTACCTCCTTCTCCTTAGTTCAGGGAGACCTCTACACCTCATTCCGCCTGTTGTTGGAATTTGCTCGTCTATGTGGATTCTCTGCGTGTGCAAACTACGTTCCGTTTTCTCCTGTTGATTTGTCTCACGTCATGTCAATCTGATTCATAATCCAGCTGGAAGGAACTTCGAGAGGACAGAAATTCTTGTCCCTGCGCAGTATCATCCTCCCTCCTGAGGGTTAGTCACACACACCAATGGCACTGTTAAGACTCCATAGGCAAAATCTGTAAAGACCCTCCAACTACTCTGCCCTAAAGCATTGTCATTGGTCCTTCTAAAAGTTTTTTAATGTTCACTTATTTCTGAGAGAGAGAGAGAGAGAGAGAGAGAGAGAGAGCACAAGCAGGGAGGGGTGAGGGAGGGTAGAGAAAGGGGAAGACACAGAATCGGGAGCAGGCTCCAGACCCTGAGCTGTCAGTACAGAGCCCGACACGGGTCTCAAACCCATGAACCGCGGGATCATGACCTGAGCCGAAGTCGGATGTTTAACCGACTGAGCCACCCCAGCACCCTGCCATTGGTGTTTCTAAATCTCACATCCAACCCTTTGGAACTCATGGACCCTAACCCTTTGAGACAGTCAAGGGCCAAGTCATACATTTAGCCCCTGCCTCCTTTGACCCACAGTTGATAAAAGGAGATCCGCTTCAAGAACGTAAAGACCCAATTGCTTCTATTAAAAATGCAATGCTTTGGGGCACCTGGGTGGCTCAGTTGAGTGTCTGACAACACCTCAAGTCATGATCTCACAGTTCATGGGTTTGAGCCCCACGTTGGGCTCTGTGCTGACAGAGCCTACTTTGAATTCTCCATCTCCCTCTCTCTCTCCCCCTCCCCCACTTGCGCCCGCGCTCTCTCCCTCAAAAATAAATAAACATTAAAAAACATTTTTTTTTAATCCAAAAAGAAAGCAGCAAACCCCGAGTGGGTCTGCACACCATCTGGCGAAGTGAGTTTTTAAGATCTCCTGGCTGAGGATGACGTCTGGAAAGATAGCTTTCCTGGGATGTCCTGACCCGCCCTGATAACTTTTTCTCATTGTTGCTTCTTCTCTCTTTCCCATGAAAACATCATATCCTTGTCTGCATTTCCCAAACCCTTGTGAAAGGGGGAAAACTTTTCTTTGATTATGGCTTTTTGGAAACCGCATCATCATGATCCCATGATTCACTTGCTTTTTCTGAAGGGTTAGAAGGTTCAGAATTCATCAGAACTACTGATGTTGGGTTTTTATCCAAATTCACGGTCTCCGAATTTACAACTTTATAGACTGTACTATTCAATAACATTTGTTTTCACAAAAGCTCTTTTGACATAACAATACTCAAAAAAATTTTTCTTTTAATGTTCATCTATTTTTGAGAGAGAGAGAAAGAGAGACAGTGTCTGAGCAGGGGAGGGGCAGAGAGAGAGAGGGAGACACAGAATCAGAAGCAGGTTCCAGGCTCTGAGCTGTCAACACAGAGCCTGATGCGGGGCTCAGTCTCACAGAATGGGGAGATCATGGACCTGGGCCAAAGTCGGAAGCTTAACCTGTAGCAGGATTCTCACACAGAGTCCTGACAACGAGGCTGTTTAATTTCCAGGAAGCAACTTTATTCGTGCTGGGACTGCTCAGTTGGGTTCGTACCCGAAGAACTGAGCACCGAATGTCACGTGACATAGTTTTTTATACATTTTCTATTTCTTTGTCTCCCATATATGGTGACACACACAAACGTGCAGTCTGATTAAATAGTCTCAGTTTACAAGGTCATGAGGGATGTTGTCACGCAGGTGCATAGCCAGGTTACCTTGAAGTTTTCTTTCTCTTTTTTTCTCTCTCCTTAGGGAGGGGGCCCTACCACAAAGCAACCGAGCCATCCAGGTACCCTGACATAACAATACTTTAAAGTTCATCAGCTATTGCTTTAAATGTATACCTGCCCTGTATGTTCCCAAAAGCACTAGGTAAACTCTTTCAGCGTGCTCTTGGCAGTATTTACCATTCTGCTTTCATATGGCCGCTTTAAGCAGAGACTTCCAGGAGGCATACGAGTCCAGGTTTGCCTTCAAACTTTTCTTTCCTAGGTCAGAAAAAGTGCCAATAAATATCTTCGGCTGGTTACCCTCAGACCTAGGGTCATGGCTTAGTACCAACATACAGTTTGGAATTGTCATGTTATTTTTGCTTCTGAACTTGTCAATCTTTTGTAAAAGCAGTGTACCCAATAAGGTAATGCTGGCTCCATCCTTCAAGACGATCCCCAACACTCACAACCTTGAGAAGATGCAGACTTCAGATGGGAAGTTCAAGAGAGCTCTCTCTTCTTACCTTCTTGTTATTCAGATGTGCCTTATGTGGTTTCCAACTGCTATGCGCTTTCCTTCCAGGGTGGGACATTCCAACCAGGAAGGGTCCTTCCTGGCACTGACAGACAAAACCACTATACACAAAAAACCTAACTTTTGATGAGTGATGCTTTCAAGGAAAGACTTTCATCAAAAAGGGGAAATGCGAATATTAATGAAGGGAAATGTCATTAAGGTGGATTCTGGGTGCCAGAAGGGGGAGCCCTGCCGCCCAGTGTCAGTTACAGGAAGAATTGTCAATTACAGATTCCAGACCAGAAAAATCTCAACAGGAATCATTTACACACCCATAAGGGGAAAAGATGTACATTACATCTCCTAGGAGAAATCAACCACCCCTGCAGTTCAGCCAATGAGAAACCGTCATCACCCTGAACTCTCGATTTTCTCCAATGGACTTTTGTTCCAAACAACCCCTCCCAACTTCCTCCTCCTCCGTAAAACAACAGTTTTTCTCTTTTTTGTTTTTTTGTAAGGCTTGCCTATGGTCTTGCCATAGCTTGCTTATCCCTAATTGCAATTCTCTGCTATTCCTGAATAAACTCAGCTGTCGCTGATGGAATAATTGGCAGTTTTATTTTTAAGGTGGACAGAACAAAGCTGTACTCCACTTCTGTGCACTTTCTTGGCCACTATTTCTCCAGTGTCCCTCGTATGTACCTTTATTCCAGCACCTGTAACACAAATGTGATGCCATAGATCTCTCTCCATCAGGCTGTAAGTGGTTTCTTCTTCTTTTCCTCCTCTGCCTTCTCCCTCTTTTTCTTCTTCTTCTTCTTCTTCTTCTTCCAATTTTTCTTCTTCTTCTTTATGTTTATTTATTTTTTTGAGAGAGAGACAGAATGCGAGTAGGGAAGACACAGAATCCAAAGCAGGTTCCAGGCTCTGAGCTGTCAGCACAGAGTCTGACATGGGGCTCGAACCCACAAACTGCAAGATCATGACCTGAGCTGAAGTTGGAGGCTCAACCAACTAAGCCACCCAGGTGTTGCTCTTATTATTATTTATTTTAATAAACAATCATCTTTTTATTTTACATTTTATTTATTTATTTATGTTTGTTTGTTTGTTTTGAGAGTGCAAAAGAGAGCCTGTTCATGCGAGCAGGGAAGGGGGAGGAAGAGAGAGAGGGAGAGAATCCCAAGCATGCTCCATGCCTAGCCTGGAGCCTGACCTGGGGCTCAATTTCACGACTCTTGAAATCACCACCCTGAGGTCACGACCTGAACCCAAATCAAAAATATTGGATGTTTAACCAACTGAGCCGCCCAGGCAGCCCAGGCTGTAAACTGTTTCTAAGCATTCCACTCAAATGTGCCCAGAGCCACGGCTTTCAGCACAGAGTGTGTATTCAAATACTTCAGTCTTGGGGTGCCTGGGTGGCTCAGTCGGTTAAGCATCTGACTTCAGCTCAGGTCATGATCTCACACTTCGTGAGTTCAAGCCCCACATCGGGCTCTGTGCTGACAGCTCAGAGCCTGGAGCCTGTTTCGGATTCTGTGTCTCCCTCTCTCTCTGACCCTCCCCCCATTCATGCTCTGTCTCTCTCTGTCTCAAAAATAAATAAATGTTAAAAAAAAATTTAAAAAAATGCTTCAGTCTTGAAGCCCTATCTCCTGCCTTCTAGTCCCCTGCACTATTCTGAATTGTGTCCTGATTTGCTACCTAGTGGCTATTTGACCTCGAACAAGTTGGTTCCTTTTCTCAATTTCTTCAACCATAAAACACTGATGATAACCTTCACGGTACTGTTCTGAAAATTAATGACGGTGCAGATAAAGAGGTCAGTGTGCACAGTCCCACCACAAAGAAAGCACTTAAGTGAAGCTATTACTATTACCGTAAACCTTCTAGTAATACAAGGAAATCTGTCTTCGTGTGTAAAGGGTGTAAATGCAAACTTTAAGAACTATAAAAAACTATGAAGCATCAGACTGACAGATTTAATTTAAAAAAAGATGGGGGTACAAGCTTCACATAGGGTCTCATACTGGTGATGGCTCCCACTAGTGAGAACTTTATCATAACCCAAATGGAAAATATGACTGTACCCAGCCTGAACTAAAAATGGAGAAACCGAAAAAGAAGGACTCTGGAGGATAGAGTACAATGTTTTTCTGCTGGACAATTCACTCTTTCTTGAAGAAGTTGCAATAAGTAAGAGAGAAGGTGGTTGTCCCATTCCATAAAAGATGGCCACTGGTGAGTCCTTCTACTGAGCTCCGAAGATTGAAGAATGGTGGTTTCCTAGGCCTGTGTTAGAACTCCGTAATTTTGAGACTCTAAAATTGCAAAGTGGGGCGCCTGGGGGGCTCCGTCGGTTGAGCGTCCGACTTCGGCTCAGGTCATGATCTCACGGCTCAGGAGTTCCAGCCCCCTGTCGGGCTCTGTGCTGACAGCTCAGAGCCTGGAGTCTGCTTCGGATTCTGGGTCTCCCTCTCTTCGGATTGCTGTGCCCCTCCCTCATTCATGCTCTCTCTTTCCCTCAAGAATAAATAAAACATTAAAAAAACATAAAATAAAATTGCAAAGTTTTCTTGCCACTATTAACCGGTCCTATTGTTATTTTGTTTAAAAGTGATAGCATTGGGGCGCCGGGGTGGCGCAGTCGGTTAAGCGTCCGACTTCAGCCAGGTCACGATCTCGCGGTCCGTGAGTTCGAGCCCCGCGTCAGACTCTGGGCTGATGGCTCGGAGCCTGGAGCCTGTTTCGATTCTGTGTCTCCCTCTCTCTCTGCCCCTCCCCCGTTCATGCTCTGTCTCTCTCTGTCCCAAAAATAAATTAAAAACGTTGAAAAAAAAAATAATAATAAATAAAAGTGATAGCATTGTTTAGGGGGCCTGGGTGGCTCAGTTAGTTAAGTGTCCAACTTCGGCTCAGGTCATGATCCCTTGAACCCAGGTTCGTGGATTCAAGCCCCATGGCAGGTTCTGTGCTGACAGCTCAGAGCCTGCCTGGAGCCTACTGCGGATTCTGTGTCTCCCTCTCTCTCTGCCCCTCCCCCACTCACACTCTGTCTCTGTCTCTCAAAAATGAATACATGTTTAAAAAAATTTAAGTAATAGCATGTTTGTAGAACAAAGAAAAGTAAATACTACAAACTAATATACACTTAAAAAAGTATATCTACTTTCTACATTCTGGTGTTTTAAAAAAATAAACATAAAATCGTCTATTGTATATGATGTTACGGGTTTTCTGGTCTGTTCTGGCTGTGTCCTGTAATGTTTCTGTAAAAAAGTGGGTCACTCCAGACGAGGGATGGATTCAGATTTTGGAGAATCCATTTCATATGATGGCTGAACATTTTCCAAAGACTGCTTCGTAAATAAAAATATTCTAATGGCAAGTTGATTCATTTTTACTGTCTCTCTTATTCCAAAGAATCTTTGTCTTTGTTTTAGTTCCATGTGTATTTTTTCTGGCAGTAGTTCAACAGAATCAAAATATTTGCAAGTCAAAAACAACCCAAACAACCCAAAGATAGGATGAATGTAAACAGAATTTGCGACCATAAAGATACATCATCATGAAATGGAAAACATTTCATCACGTTTTCTAAAATAGAAGCTTCAAAAAGACTCAAACTGACACTTTGCTAGATGATGCTTAGTAGAGTCATAAAAATCAGAGAAAAAAGGTGGAATATTTGCCAGGGATTTTAGGTGTTGTTACGTTTTGTGCAAAAAATATATATACCTCTTAGAGGATCACAAGAGAGCATTGGAAGACTAAACCCTAGAATCTTCTGAGATTTAGATGAATTTGTGGCTTATGATAATGTTGATTTAGCTAATGATAGAAAGGGAGCTGTGCCTTATTTACTTAAGTGAATTTATTTATTTTTAAATGTTCATTTATTTTTGAGAGAGTGCAAGTGGGGGAGGGGCAGAGAGACAGGCAGACAGAGGATCCAAAGCGGACTCGGCTGACAGCGGAGAGCCCGATTTGGGGCTTGAACTCACGTACTGTGAGATCATGGCCTGAGCTGAAGTTGGACGCTTAACTGACTGAGCAACCCAGGTGCTTCTGTTTAATTGAATTTATAAAAGGAATTTATAATGCTGGTAGGAAATCTCATTAGACCTGAAATACCATGGAGAATGTAAGAAGGAAAATTCTCTTTCTTACTTTCTGATGCAGTAGAACAGGTGCAACTCATCATGCACAAAAGTGTCAGATTATAAATTATGTTCACACTGAGTACTATCACAACAGTACAAGAAAGATGTATTGACTTGGTTGAAGTGAAAGAAAAATTTTGACATGGTCAAGTTTAGAAAGTTCTTTTTTTTTTTTTTTTTTTTTAATTTAAGTAATCTTTACACCCAATGTGGGGCTGAAACTCATGACTCCGAGATAAAGAGTTGGACGTTCTTCCGACTGAGCCAGCTGGCAACCCAAGCTTTGGAAATGTTTTTTTTTGTTTTTTATTTTTTTAACGTTTATTTTTGAGAGAGAGAGAGAGAGAGAGACAGTGCGTGAGCTGGAGAGGGACACAGAGAGAGGGAGACACAGAATCCGAAGCAGGCTCCAGGCTCTGAGCTGTCAGCACAGGGCCCGACGTGGGGCTCGAACTCACAAATCGAGAGATCATGACCTGAGCCGAAGTGAGACGCTTAACCGAGTCATCCAGGCACCCCTGGAAATTCTTAATTGGTAGAGGATGATATCGACAAACAAATGCTTGTGGCCAGAAAAAAGATAATGGAGCAACTATGGCAGGTGTGTAAAAGAGTAGAAACCATCATTTCCTTCCCCCAAATGATTATCCCACATTTGTGCCTTGCTCTGCCATAATTTCACATGCAAAACTTCTGTGTCTATGATTCAAATATAACTTTTAAAAGTTTTATAAATGACTTATAATTTATTTAGCAAATTCAACAAGCAGATGGGCTATTCTTATGTCTATTCTAAAAACATAAAGACACCTGTGTGGCTCAGACTGTTAGGCAACCAACTCTTGATATCAGTTAAGGTCATGATCTCAGGATCGTGGGATTGAGCCCCAAAGCGTCAGGCTCTGTGGTGGGTGTGTTTAACATAAAAACATAAACACATAAGGATATCAATGGACATCAAGATCAGATGCAGTCAGGGCTTTTACCCCACAAATTAGCTGTCACCCAATACTGACACATAAAATATCAAATGAAGAAACACACTCTGCTGAAATCAAAAGCATCTCGATGCAGATCACACATTTTTTATGGAACTTTCAGCGTGAGATGAATTTTGAATCATATAAAAAAAAGCATACTATCCTCTAGTGAGAAAACCTGACAACGTATAAAGTTTCATGTTTCTTTGAAGCCCTATCTTCTTGCTTAAAACAAAGGAAAGTCACTTTGTAAGTATTCCTGATCCACAGAAAACTTCAGCAAGACATATGAATATACCCTCTGAATTAGAGAAAAAATTAAAAAATAAACTGGAAATGTAGGAGCCAGTGGATTAAATTATCAATTATGGGAAATAGACATACTTAAAAATATTAGGATATTAAACAGTCTTCAGATGTTATATGATGAAAATTCTTTTCTTTTTTTTTTTTACATTTACTTATTTTTGAGAGACAGAGAGAGGCAGACTGCAAGAGGGGGAGGGACAGAGAGGGAGACACAGAATCCAAAGCAGGCTCCCAGCTGACAGCACAGAGCCTGACGCGGGGCTCAAACTCACAAACCATGAGATCATGACCTGAGCCGAAGTCAAACGCTTAACCGACTGAGCCACCCAGGTGCCCCTATGAAAATTATTTTCAAAAAGATCTGATTTAGAGCCAGCAGCCACTGATTTCACTCCCCAATACTCTGACAAAATTAAGTCCTGCTGAAATTTCATCTCCAGTGATTTTAAGCAGCATTCAGGATCAACAATTCGTATTTTGAAAAATCACCATTGTGTTTTGTTCATCTAAAATTGAGTCACAAATTTTGCTTAAAGCAGTATGTCTAAATTTGGAAGCTATCTTTATGTATTTTTTTTTTTTTTTACAATAACAGTCACAATGTTGGGGTCCTGAAAAAGATGTTTCAATAAGTGTAAAGTAATAAAAATTATTTTTTTCTTTTTCTTTTCTTTTTATTTTTTCTCAATTTTATTTGTTTTAATTTACATCCAAATTAGTTAGCATATAGTGCAACAATGATTTCAGGAGTAAGTTCCTTAGTGCCTCTTACCCATTTAGCCCATCCCCCCTCCCACAACCCCTCCAGCAACCCTCAGTTTGTTCTCCATATTTATGAGTCACTTCTGTTTTGTCCCCCTCCCTGTTTTTATATTATTTTTGTTTCCCTTCCCTTATGTTCATCTGTTTTGTCTCTTAAAGTCCTCTTATGAGTGAAGTCATATGAATTTTGTCTTTCTCTGACTGACTAATTTCACTTAGCATAATACCCTCCAGTTCCATCCACGTAGTTGCAAATGGCAAGATTTCATTTTCTCATTGCTGAGTAATATTCCATTGTGTATAAATACCACATCTTCTTTATCCACTCATCCATCGATGGACATTTGGGCTCTTTCCATACTTTGGCTATTGTGGATAGTGCTGCTATAAACATGGGGGTGTATGTGTCTCTTTGAAACAGCACACCTGTATCCCTTGGGTAAATGCCTAGTAGTGCAATTGCTGGGTCTTTGGGTAGTTCTATTTTTAGTTTTTTGAGGAAGCTCCATACTGTTTTCCAGAGGGGCTGCACCTGCTTGCGTTCCCAAAAGTAATCAAAAATTATTTGCGATGGTAACTGGTTCATGAAAAAATGCAAAACATGGCAATTCTCTCTACTGAAGCAAGATACACCAGGAAGTATATTTTGAAAATATTATTTGCTTCTGGGGTGCCTTCATGGCTCATTTGGTTGAGCATCTGACTCTTGATTTTGACTGGGGTCATGGTCTCAAGGTTTGTGGGACTCTGTACTGACAGGCTGACAGCCAGGAGCCTGCTTGGAATTCTACTCTTCCTCTCTCTCTGCCCCTCCCCCCCCTCCAATAAATAAACATTAAAAAAAATATTATTTGCGGGGTGCCTGGGTGGCTCAGTTGGTTGAGCATCCCACTTCAGCTTAAGTAATGATCTAACGGTTTGTGGGTTCAAGCCCTGTGTCAGGCTCTGTGCTGTCAGCTTGAGCCTGAAGCCTGCTTTGGATTCTTTGTCTCCCTCTCTCTGTCCCTCCCCCACTCATTCTCTCTCTCTCAAAAATGAATACACATTTAAAAAATTAAAAAAAATTATTTGTTTCCATTAGAGCTAGGAATATAAAATTGTAATTCTAATTTTGGTATATTACATTTAAACTTAAAATAATGTTTTTTCGCTTTTCAGTTTTTCTTTCTTTTCTTTTTTTTTTTTTTTTTTAAGTTTTGTTTAGTTTTGAGGGAGAGCACAAGCAGGGAAGGGGCAGAGAGAGAGGGGGACAGAGGATCCAAAGCATCAGCAGAGAGCCCAACGAGGGGCTGAAACTCAGGAACTGTGAGATCATGACCTGAGCTGAATTGGTTGTTCAACCAATTCAATTGAGCCACCCAGGTGCCCCGAGTTCTCAGTTAAAAAAAAAAATTTTTTAATATTTATTATTTATTTATTTTAAATTTTTTAGAATGTTTATTTATTATTGAGAGACAGGGAGAGAGAGACAGAGCATGAGCAGGGGAGAGGCAGAGAGAGGAGGAGACCCAGAATCCAAAGCAGGCTCTAGGCTCTGATCTGTCAGCACAGAGCCCTACACAGGGCTCGAACTCACAAACCGTGAAACCATGAGCAGCCAAAGTCGGACGCTCAGCTGACTGAGCCACCCAGTCGCCCCTATTATTTATTTTTTAGAGAGAGACAGAGTGAGAGCAGGGGAAGGGCAGTGAGAGAGGGGGAGACAAAGAATCTGAAGCAGGCTCCAGGCTCCAAGTTGTCAGCACAAAGCCTGACGTGGGGCTCGAACTCACGAACTGGACCATGAGATCATGACCCGAGCAGAGCTGTAGTTGGGCGCTTAACCAACTGAGCCACCCAGGCACCCCTTCAGTTTTTCAATATGTTTCGACTGTTTTAACACTGTTGGGAAAATTAACCAAAAAAAAAAAAAAAAAAAAAAAATTAACAGACGTGTAAATGTACCAGCACACATTTTCTTTCACCTCTGTGATCAATACGACTTGGCTGGGCACTGGCTGTATGCCCTACCTATTTTCTTGGAAGGAAGGTCTCGATATTTTGTATATTCATTTCCTGACTGAATGTGTTTCCCTTCTTTAAATTTGTAGCAGAATTTCTCTCCCCAGAAATAGTCCTGAGTCTGTAAAAAATACTTTAGCATGCTAGGATTGGGAAGCATCAGATCTCTCCATAAATGGGTACTTTGTACAATAAAAACTTGTGAAAATGTCAGACGAGAAAGGAAAGAGTCCAGAACAGGCAAGGTTCAGTGCTTGCTAATTGGGAAATATGACTCCAGAGAAGGCTCGAAAGAGCTGTCATGGCGCAAGAAGAAAATTATTTCCTCGGTATTTATAGGGCACCAAGTTGGTTCTGAAGTCACAGGAGCACCTCCTTCAGGAGGCATATCCTAATAATTATGTGGTTTGGAGTGTTGGGGTTCGGAGCTGTCGGCTGAGAAAGAATTCTTGAGACATCTTCGGTGCAAAAAGGTGGTTTTATTAAAGCACGGGCAGGACCCATGGTTAGAAAGAGCTGCACTGGGTTTGTGAGAAATGGCTGATTATATACCTTCAGCCTGGGAGAGGGTTAGGGATGACCTAAGTCTCTGAGGCATTTTAGAAGCAAGGCTTCCGGGACCTTGAGGGGCTAGCTGTTGTTAGGAAAAGGCCGTTTATTCCCGTTTGGTAAAAACTCAGTCATGAGACCCTTCAGATGTATATCAGGGGGCCATAAGCTTGGAGTTGGATTGCCAACATGCATCTTGGGAAGTAGAGATAAAAGTAGTTTCCAAAGGAATTTTTTCGATGTTAAAGCAGACTTACAGGATCCTGGGGTTGGGATAATGTTAAGCTAAGATTGCCTTTTGCCCTTAGCAAAGTGTCATCATCCAGGCAGCTGGGCTCCTAGAGGGAGGTGACTCTGTTGGTCTCAAGGACTTGTCAATGGGCTATAGGCGGCAAGGGAATTTAATTTTTCATTTGCCTTTGTTTCCCCCATCGACACCACAAAGGTAACCCAAAGGTTTTGTGCTTCCTTACATGCATATAAACGTATTAGTAATTACTCAGTAATAAATTGTGTTTTCTCTCTCTTTTATATTGGTATGGACATCTTTTGTTGGCAGGGTTATTTTATTTTCCTCCAAAAATGAAGGAGTTTCTCTTATGCCACCATCCTATATATAGCAGTATTTCTCAAACACAATTAAAAAAAAATGTTTATTTATTTATTTTTGAGGGAGGGTGGGTGAGGAGGGGGAGAGAGAGCGAGCGCGCGAGAGAGAATCCCAAGCAGGCTCCACGCTGTCAGCACAGAGCTAGACTCAGGTGCCATCTCACGAACCATGAGATCATGACCTGAGCCAAAAATCAAAAGTCGGACACCTGGCCAACTGAGCCAACCAGGAACCCTTCAAAAGAAATTTTCTAATCTAGTATCCCAAATGTCAAAATAAAGCAAGCCCTGGGGTAGTAACAAACTGGAGAAATTTTTACATGAAATATTAACTTTTATTTTCTTATATATTTTTAACTGTTTCAATAATATCAAAATAAACACAAGGAAATTATGGAGAACAGAATATCCTTATGCATTTAACAGGAGGAACAGATTTATGCTGTATCTCCAGGATAGGGGCTTTCTTTCTTTTTCAAGATTTTAGAGATCTCTACACCCAAGGTGGAGCCCAAACTCACAAGTCTCAGATTATAGTCACATGTTTTACCAACCAAGCCAGCCAGGTGCCCCTACTTTCTCATTTTAGATTCTATTCCATAAAACATGTTTATTTTTTGTAATATTACTGTTTTAAAATACTTGCCATCAAGGAAAATTGACATTGTAGGAAGAGACACTATATTTTGTCTTGGGATATCAGGTATCCCTTAGCGTACTTCAGGGGTACTCAAGTTCAGAAGTAATGTTACTGACTGATTCAAGAAATTCATGAAACATTGGTTCCTAAACTTGTAGAAGTATCTATAAAGAGAATTAAGGAGCTGCTTTGTAATCCATTTTAAAACACAAAGCGCAGACACTGGGTTTTCGGGGGGTGGGGGGTGGTAAAGAGGAACTCTCTATACTCTCTTCACAACTTTTCTGCACATCTAATGTATTTTAAAATAAAAGATCATCAAAAAAAAAAAATCCACCTTTAGCAACTTAGAGACCAGGGGCCGGTGCTTGGCTGTGACTTTTTATTAACAGAACCTGAATGACACCAGGTCTTACGCTGGTTTTAATTTTCTCACGCCCAATTCCCAAGGTTCCAATGAACTCATTTTTAATCTACTGTGGTTTTCGGGCTCCAGTCGGTGTTCCTATTTTTTTTTTTTTAATTTTTTTTTCAACGTTTTTTATTTATTTTTGGGATAGAGAGAGACAGAGCATGAACGGGCGAGGGGCAGAGAGAGAGGGAGACACAGAATCATCGGAAACAGGCTCCAGGCTCCGAGCCATCAGCCCAGAGCCTGACGCGGGGCTCGAACTCACGGACCGCGAGATCGTGACCTGGCTGAAGTCGGACGCTTAACCGACTGCGCCACCCAGGCGCCCCAAGGTGTTCCTATTTTTGACACAGTTTTCCTACCTTACTCTGTTGGGAAGAGTGGGAAACGCTGATACTTAAGTATCCCCAGGGGCCAGGGCCAACAGGTGAACAAAAATGGTAACAATAAAAGGAAAGACAATGGAGAGTGGAAAAACCCTCAGAGAATTCACTTCTAGGTGTGCTGTTAACCGGCAAGAACGTAACTACCAGCAAATAGATAAGATGGGAATTAAGCTCTAACAATAGATCCTAATCTAGCCGCTTCTTCACCAAAACAAAGGACACCATTAACTCCTCAGGAGGTGGCAGCACCTGGGGCCACGCTGTACTCCCAGCTGCGGGCGAAGTTACTAGAAGAGGGTCCTTGACCTTTGCTCTCCCTCAAAGCTGGCCCGGGCTCTCGAAGGCAGGGCGTGGGGAGCGGAATGCAGCACTTCACCCCCGAAAAGCGGGACAGAGACCACCGGCGCCAGAGCTAAATTCCTCACGTTCGGGTCCTGATGCTGGGGAAACGCGAGAGACGCACTGGGCGGAAACACTGCGCATGCGGGGAGGTCGAGCGCGCGGGCGACGGGACGCAAGGCGCATGCGCCCCTGGCTTGGGCGATGCCCCCGCCCTTTTTTTTTTTTTTTTTTTCTCACGGCAGGTAATAGGCGACCTCTTTTTCCCTCTCGCCCCGCCCACTCTACCCCTCTCCCGTCAGGGGCGTTGCCATGGCGACCCAGAGGCCACAACCGGAGGGTGGCGGGCTGGTCTCCTCTGCGGACCTGGCGGCGGCGACAGTGGCAACTCATGGAGGTTTCAAGAAACTCCGTGGAGGAGACCCGGAAGCGGACGGGCCTCGGCCGTTGCAGGCATTTCTTCTGGCTGGGCGTCGCCTTCGACACGGTGGGCGCGACCGTGCTGTTCACCGGGGTCTTCGCGCGCCTGGTCTTCTGCGACCTGCTGCTCTACCTGGGTTCCATCATCATCTTCCTCAGCCTGCTGTGGTGGGTCTTCTGGTACACCGGCAACATCGAACTGACTGCGGAAGAGCCCTCGAAGAGGCCCTTCCACGTGCTCTCCTCCACCATGGTGGACGCGCTAAGCCAGACGGTCAGCCACCGCTTCTCTCTCACCATCTGCAACGTGTCCCGCAACTTGAGGGGCTTCCGGCGGCGCTGCAGCCGCAGGAGGTTCCTTAAGACCGTTGCTTCTCTGGATATGACCGTCACGGGCCAGCTCGAAAACCGGCTGGAGGAGGAGGACCAGGACAAAGACGCGACGCAAAGTGTCCAGGAGAGCGGCGACGCGCAAGACCTGCGCGGAGAGGACCTGGGCCCCAAACCTGAACCGGTCGGAAGTTCCGAGGGAGTTCGCTCCCCAGGCCCTGGGGCCGGGCTGCCAGGGTTCGTGAAGGGATCGTCATCCACGCATCTGGGGCCGCCTGAGTTCGTTGTGTCTCCTCCCGACCGGCCTCGGGCCCCAGCCGTCCTCCCCTTCAGGAGCCAGCACGGAGTCCCCTGGCCCTCCGCCCGCCAGCCTCCAGCTGTGCGTTCTTTGAGGATCCAGCCTGCAGTCAGTCTTGCCACTGCGGGTCAGCCTGCCGCCTCCTTGGCTTCCGGCAGTCAGGCTGCGCCCATCCTGGCTTCTAAGAGTCTGCCCGCTGTCCCCTCGACCTCCATGAGTCAACCTGGACTCGTCCCTGCCTCTCAGAGCCAGTCCTTGGTGTCTCTGCCAACGCAGAGCCAACCCTTGGTGCCCATGGCCACTCAGAGCCACCTCTTGGTGCCCGTGGCCTCTCAGGGTCATCCCCTGGTGCCAGCATCTGCGCAGAGCAACCTCCAGGCCCTTTTGGCCTCTCAAAGCTACCAGCTGTTGTCTGCAGCCTCACAGAGCCACCTCCAAGCCCCCCTAGCCTCACAGAGCCAGCCTGAGAATCTTTCTCTGGTCTCTGAAACTACATCTCCAGTTGCTCTGGCTCCCCAAGCCCAGGCCCTGAGCACCCCTGTGTCTGTGATCCAGCTTCTGTCATCCCAGTCTTTTCAGAACCAAACTGTGGACCTGCGGCTCTCCCTTGCTGTCCCGGACTTTCAGGCCCTGTGTCACACCCGGCAGGACCCCCAGAGCATCATGTCTTTAGTTCGAGAGATGACTCCCAGCCAGTCTGCGTCGGCCCAGGAGTTTCAGAAGCCAGTTGCACAGGCTTCTGAGACTCCACTGCCAGTGAGCCAGGAGCTGAGTCAGGAACCCCCTGCCACCGCATCTCCACCCCCTGGGTCCCAGGCCCAGCAGTCAGTGCCCCCTGAGAACACACCTGTCCCTGCCTCAGAGACGAGAAGTCACCCTCCCTAGTACAGAACCAGACCCCAGCCATCCGAGTGGCTGCTCAGGCCTTTGCCAAGTAAGTGCCTTTGGAAGTAGTATTCCTTGATTGTTTCCAGGTCTGTGTTCTGCTGGTTTCCTCAGTCCCTTCTGTTGGAAAAAAAAAAAAAAAAAAAAAAAATGAGGCAAGTGGCGGTGAAGTGGTCTGTTCCTGCATGGATTAGATCTTTTGAACTTCGGGAGGTTTTTGAAACCTAGTGCTGTGCGTGGAACAGTGTTGTTAAAGCTTTACCTGCTCACCCCCAGAGTGAGATCGATTTCTCTTATTTAGGCTTACTAAGGACAGGGTGGTAAGTAAGACATTCCACCAGGAGCTGTGGGTGGGGTGGGGAGAGGGACTCTGCAATGTTTCTGAAACAGGATGATTGTAGGCAGTACAGGGGCACAGCATTAAATAGCAACAAGTCCTCCGGGGGGAAGTTATTCCCCTTTACATTCTTTTGTGGTCCTTTTGATTCTGTCCAGGAGAACATCCTTAGTTTGGGGTTCGTGATCTCCAGCACCTCTCTTATGCTTTGGTAGGCAACAACTGTACCCAGCTAGGATTTAATACCGTGCGTGTTAAAGTTATTTCAATGGGTAACTTCTATTTATGCCAAGTAATAACTGGTTTTTCTATTGACAATAGTGCCAATTGCTTTTCACAGTATAAGTAAAGTAACTTTTCATAGTTAAGTAAACAAAACAAAACCAAAAAAACTCAAACACTTACATGAGCCAACTTAAAGGTAAAAAATTAATTGTATAGTGAAGGTTGAATGATCCTGAAGTTTGGAAAACATTTGGCTATTTGTACTAAATCCTGTGAACTTTCTACTAGATCACAAGACCCTCTGTGCTAACCTGTTTGATGAACTCTATGCTTGAGGCTATTGAGGACCAATTCCACTTAACTCCTCAACCTTCTGTCAATTAGAAAGGTAGAAAAGGTCATGTGAAGGTCAAAATTGGTGACCCTGCTCAGTGGGTTAAGTGCTGTCATAATGGTATTCACTGCTGAGTATCAATTTCCTGATCTTTTTCTCTAATCCTATTCCATAAATTACCTGCTCTGGAGGTGGGGAGAGTATAGAGCAGAGCAGTATTTTGAGGTTATGTTAATGCTCCCTGTTTAAATGCTATCAACATGTTATCCAAGAAGGTTATTTCATATTGGTTGGTTTCATTTCCGGGGGGGGGGGGCGAGGGGTAACAACTGAATATTTTGTGGAAGTCAAACTCTTAATTTCTTTCTTCTTTAGGCCTTTTAAGAAGGATAATGTGTGGGGGCACCTGGGTGGCCCATTCGGTTAAGCCTCTGACTCTTTTTCTTTAAAGCTTTTAAATTATTTTTATTTTTATGTTTTTATTTGAGAGAGAGAGAGAGAGAGAGATCGTGAGCAGGGGAGAGAGGCAGAGGGAGAGAGAAAAAGAGAATCCCAAGTAGTGGAGCCTGACACGGGGCTCCATCCCTTGACTCTGGGATCATGACCCGGGGCTGAAATCGAGAGTTGGACACTAAACCCGACTGAGCCACCCAGAGGCCCCAAGCCTTGGGGTCTTGACCTCAGCTCAGGTCTTGATCTCAGGGTCATGAGTTAAAGCCCCTCCTTGTTAGGCTCTGTGCTGGGGATGAGGCCTACTTAAAAAAAGGAAAAAAAGAAAAAAAGAAAGATAAGATGTGTTATAATTCTACCTGTGGTCTCTGTTTTAAGGTAATGGCAGTAGGCCAGTAATTAGATAATAATTCTAAGGTCTTTACCAGTTCTAAGCTGAAAACAGGCCTCTTAGACATTAGCAACAGTTTCTAACCCAAGTGTAGGCTCCATGGGCATTCATCTTGGAAAACGCTTTCAGATGTTTATTTACTTGCACATAACTTCTTTTAAAATCCTTTTTAAAAATACTTATTTTTGAGACAGAGAGAGAGAGAGAGAGCAGAGGAGGGGCAGAGGGGTACAGAGGATCCAAAGTGGGCTCTGTGCTGACAGCAGACAGCCTGATGCGGGGCTCAAACTCACGAACTATAAGATCATGACCTGAGCCGAAACCGTGAGTCAGACACTTGACAAGTTGAGCCACCCAGGCACACCCCCCACCCCTTTTTTTGCTACAAAGATGACGTCAGGTAGAATGAACACCAAATGTTATGACACATTTCTCTATACTGACCGTAAGATACTTACCTAAAACAAGAGTTGACAAATTTTTTCTATAAAGACCCAGATAGTAAGTATTTTAGGCTCTGTGGGCCAAAAGGAAGAATCAAGGATATTATGTGATTGCTTATATACTGAGAGAGAAAAGAAAACGGCCCCCAGTGTGTGTGGGTAGGCTGCATAGTTCCTCTGACTCCCATTGAGTCATCTGGAGGCTTTCACCTAAGAGCATTGATCTTTCAGGGATCCTGGCCCTCTCTTGTTCCGCTGGCCTGAAAGGAGGTGATTTCCAGAGTCTTTGACTCCCAGATTGAGATTCCACTGTTTGGTGCCTGGCATTTGCCCCTAGTGGAGTCTAGAATGCGTAGATGGTGATGTTCAGGCCCTGAGCAGACACTGGCCAGACAGGCAGGCATTGGGAGCTCTGGGGAGAGCAGGGGTGGAAACTGATGCCCACGTTGGCCTTTGAACTCACAGTGATAGTCCCCAGCAACAGGAAGATGCAGAGTTGAGGAGGGGCGCTCCTGATATCTGGTGGGTAGAGACCAGAGGTGCTGCAAAACACAGTGCACTGGCTGGCCCGTTCCAACACAGAGTTATTCCACCCAAACCATTATTACTGTGAGATTGAGGAACCCTGATCTAGAATAATAAAAAAAATTGCTCTGTAGTTCACGAGGTACTTAAAGAAAAATGTTTTTATCCTCAGAGGACTCATTAGCTCTTAATTAGTCATGGTATCTTTTAGGCCATGAAGATCTTATTCACCTTTGTTTTATTTATCTTTTCTTTTTAAATTATTTTTAAATTTTTATTTTTTTAACTAGTCTCCACACCCAACATGGGGCTTGTTCTCGGGGCCCTAAGATGAAGAGTCACACACTCTACCAACTGAGCCAGCCAGGAGCCCCTGTTATATTTATCATCATATTCCCATTTTGAACTAAGATGCACTTGGGACATTTGTCAATAACAACAGCTAACATTTATTGGGTGTTATAATACACTACACACTGTACTAAGTAATGCACAGGGATTGTCTTGTTTGTCCTAACAATCAGAGGTGGGCTCCATTGGAGCCAGAATTGAGGTATAATTGATGTATGATTTGTTATAAGGCGTAGATTATAAGCTTTCCTTTCAAGTTAAAGTTATTAAAGAGCGTTCTTCGTAAGCCCGTCAATTGTAACTTGAGCTGTAATACCCCACATCAACCTATGGGTGGCTCCTCTTTTGAAAGCTGTGTTCCCAGAGAGAACTCTGTAATTTTTTTGTTCCACTCTGTTTATAAATATCATCTCAAATACAAATTGCTTTTTTCTTTCCAGAATCACCAGTGTTTCTACAGACTTAAGTGCCAACTTTATAAAAGCACAAGTACTCACCTCTTAACCTCGTTTCAGAAACCTCCATGTGGAGTGCTGATCTCTCTCAGGCCAGTGGGCCTACTAGAGGCCTTTGCCAAGTGTACGTGTGTCAGTGTTGGGGAGAATTTTCCAGCTTCAGATCATAAAGTTATTGCCAGAATCTTAAGCCATAATAAACTATGCTATTCTAAATGATTTTTGTTTTTTAAAAAAGTTGGTTTTTTTTTTTTTAATTTTTTTTTCAATGTTTTTTATTTATTTTGGGACAGAGAGAGACAGAGCATGAACGGGGGAGGGTCAGAGAGAGAGGGAGACACAGAATCGGAAACAGGCTCCAGGCTCCGAGCCATCAGCCCAGAGCCTGACGCGGGGCTCGAACTCATGGACAGCGAGATCGTGACCTGGCTGAAGTCGGACGCTTAACCGACTGCGCCACCCAGGCGCCCCCCCAAAAAAGTTGGTTTTTAAAATAGACTTCTTGTGAGAGAATTCCAAGTAGAAAATAATGCCTCACAAACTCTGGGTGAAGACGGAAGTAAGTGTAGTCCCCACAGAAACGGACAGTGGAAAATGTAACTCTGAATTTAAGGTTACTTTGTGACCTCATTAACTAATAGAAAAGTCAACACAATCGATGCATTGTAACATGCTACAATTTATATTTATATGTTCATTTCATTTAGTGAACATGAATTTCCCATTTTCCCAAGGATTTTTATTTTTCCCAAGGCTTTTAAAATCTGATTGGGTTGTATATTTTATTGGTAATCAAATAAAATTCATTTGAGAGTGTCTCCTTATATTCTTTCTTTGTATCAGTAGGTTATTTATGCAAGAATCCTCTAAAATCGCGGTAGTTTTCTTTAGAGATTTCCATTATAGGCAAAAGTATGTTTTCAGGTGGTACGATACTTTTGATCAAAACTCCCAAAAACTTTAGCTGTTTTATATTTCTTCCCCCTTTCTGTCCCATGCTTTGGTATTTCTGTATTATATTTCTATATTATAATTTCTATATTATATTTAAAATGTCTATTTTATATTTCTATATTATAATTTAAAATAATTAACTCAGGCTGAAAGACTATGCATGGCAGATATTTGGAAAAAAAGAATAACGGAAGTGAAGTAATCCAGCTAAGTAAAGTAAGCCAGTCACAGCCAGACAAATTATGATTCCACTTCTATGACATTTCTCATATGACAGAATCAGATTCATAGAGACAGAAAGAATGGTGGTTGCTGGGGGGAGGAGAGAAGAGGAAGTTGTTTCAGAAGAGGCATCAAGTTTCAGATGAAAAGAATTCTGGACGTAGTTGCACAGCATTGTGAATGTAGTTAACACTACTGGGCGCTATGCTTAGAAGTGGTTAGGGGCGCCTGGGTGGGCCAGTCTGTTAAGCAGCCGACTCTTGATTTTGGCTCAGGTCATGATCTCACAGTTCCAGCTCCTTGTCTGGCTCTTCGCTGACAGTGCACAGCCTGCTTGGGATTCTCTCTCTCCCTCTCTCTGCCTCTCCCCTGCTCAAGCACACGCGGGCTTTCTCTCAAAATAAATAAACTACCTCTCATCTGTAGCAAGTATTCATTGGAAGCCATTTGGTACACTATGACCTCACCTCTCTCGATTGAGTTAGAGAAGGGCACTTGACTCAAACTTCCCCAATGAGAAATTACTTTCTGTTGCCTTAAGACATCCGTGTATCGTTAGTATCAAATTCTTTTCTGCTTAAGCCCTCTTGAGATAGTTTCTGTTACTTTCAGGCCAAGAAACTTTAACCAACAGAACTATTCTAGGGATGATTGTAAAATTCATCTCTAGGGGAAGGCTGCTCTTCTGAAAAACAGTTTAATGGGTCTTCTGGGTGTATGAAAGTAAAGCAAAAATTCATCCTGGAATGAAGAAGCTCAGAACAATTATGAACAAGTACAGTGCTCGGTGATGTATAAGAACAACTACATTGTGGGCAAGGCTGTCTTTACATGCTGTGTGTTAATACTTGTTTGCCTTTCTGTTACTCATTTGGAGGTCCCTCCCTCCCTCCCTTCCAGAAGTAATCTCTATGCCCAATGTGGGGCTTGAACTCATGACCCTGAGATCAAGAGTCCCATGCTCTACTGACTGAGCCAGCCAGGTGCTCCAGCCTTTACCTTCTTAGATTAGAGCTGGAGACCAAAAGAGATGGGACTCCAGGGAAGGCAAGACTGGATAAAAAAGGCAAGATGAGTTGCCCTGTGGAAGAGGGTAACTGAATTGAGAATCTTCAATGAAGAGACATGATCAAAGAACTCCCAACAGTGAATTAAGCTGTTTAGTTTACAGATTTTCCTTATATTATGATGAAGCTTCTGCTGAAAAAATTTTAACATGGAAGCTTAGTCTTCACTGTGCTTTGGGAAAATAAGGAAGGAGCTGTGCTCAAGTTTAAGGAGATATTTCTGAGAATGTATATTGGCACAACCACTATGGAAAACTCAACATGTCTTATATGCCCTCTAAGCCAACAATTCTACTTTGGAAAAATTTTCACACACATGATTCAAGAGACTGTAGAAGCATATTCACAGCAATGCACATAATTGGGGGGGGGGGGAGGAAAAAATAATCTAAATGTTGGTGATAGGAAAATGGAAGTATAAATTGTGGGATATTCATATAATGGATAAATGCTACATGGCGAGAAACAACTAATATAACAGGAATGGGATGAACCAGTAGAAGGTATAATGCAGAATGGAGATAATTTTATGATGGAAAGACAAGCAAAAGCATATATTTAGTTTAGGAATACACACACACACACACACATATATATATATATATATATATATATATATATATAGTAATTACCTAAAGAAAAGTTGAAATGGTTTAAAAAAGTTAGGATAGTAATTATCTTTAGGAGGAAGCAGGGAGAAGGTGGGACCTGGGAGGAGCACACAGGAAGCTTCCATAGTAAGGGTTAATGTTCTGTTTCATAAATTGGGTGGTACGTTCATTCACAGGTATTTATTTTATTATGTTTTATAACTTAGATTAACTATATTCTCTCTTTTTTTTAAAGTTTATTTTGAGAAAGAGAGTGCACAAGCAGGGGAGGGGAACAGAGAGAGGGAGAGAGAATCCCAAGCTGGCTTCGCGCTGTCAGGATGGAGCCTGACGCGGTACTTGAACTCATGAACCATGAGTTCATGACCTGAACTGAAATCAAGAGTGGGACGCTTAACCCACTGAGCCACCCAGGAGCTCTTAACTTACACTCTTTCGTGCATGTCAGACTTGAAAAAAATGAAAGGATGAGTAATTGTCAAATTGCTTGGCGGTGCAGAGTTAAACTTCTGACAGTGTATGAGAGTTCCAACGAATTGTGATTTTTTTTTCCCCCTCAGCTTTGGGGATGGAGGGAAAGAGATTCCCACTTCAACGGGTGTCTTGAGGGATCTTTGTGAGCTAGGGTACAATTTCCCCTGCTCTCAGGACACTGAAAATCTCTGCCCAACATTCTGAAGGAACCCTAAGCCAGTGGGGTAAGAAATGGTGGTGCCTTATAGTGTTGGCAGAGAGTTACTTATTTTACACTGTTGCAAAATCGAACAGTGCTTTATATGTAACAAGTCGCTGTAGCTGGCTTAATGTCCTTTTGATAATTCTATACAGTTTCCAAAGGTTGCAACATTTTCCATTCTTAGAAACTAAGGGGAGGGGCTCCCTCTGCTTCCTTCCCCCCGACCGTGCCTTGGGCCCTGCCCTTCCCTATACTAAAAGACCCTTCCCTGCTTGCAGCAGGTCTGGCGGACCCCTGGACCTCCCTTAAAAATGTAAGTTCAGTGGCTCCTGGGTTGCTCATTGGGTTAAGCTACTGAGGACCCTGGATTTCAGCTCAGGTCATGATCTCATAGCTTGCAGGATGGAGCCCGGCGTTGGGCTCTGCACTGGTGGTGCAGCGCCTGCTTGGGATTCTCACCTCCTCTCCTCTCTCTGCTCCTTCCCTACTCATGCCTTCTATCTCTGTGTCTCAAAATTAATGAATAAATTAAAAAAAAAATTTAAGTTCAAGGACTAACGCCTCTTGAAAACTGACTCCTCTCTGATTTCAGCTCTGAGTTTTCTGGGTAAATCGCTCCGTCAAACCTCAGTTTCCGCAAAGATAAGATTAGTTCCAAAGTCTGTGAGGATAGCGCAGAGGGTATAGAGCCCCCCCCCCCCCCCCCCCCCCACTAGATGCTGGGTGGAGCAGCCTAGGTCGAATCCCGGCTGCCCCTTGTCTCTGCGTGCTGGTGTTAACCAGAGCTTTGGTTTCTTCAGTTTGACTAAGGGATGCTTTGACTCCAAAAAGATAATACTCGTGGCACCCGACCAGTAGGGGTCCACTAACGGTCCCTGCCCTTCCTTGGGGACCCTCAGGGCTGGCCGGAGCTGCCAAGGATCTCTCTTCTCGCAGCGCCTTGGCCGCTCTCACAGCCGCACCTGGCAAGGGGGGGAAAGTCCTCCAACTGAGAGGAGGGGCCTGGAGGCAGGGCAGGGAGGAGAAAGCTTCGGCGGCGCTCTAGCCCGCCGGGATCACGGAGCGGTCCCATGGCGCTCCTGATTGGCTGAAGGCCGTCGCTCGCGCGCACGTCTTCCGGGCCACAGGGGCGGCTAGGAGGCCCACGACTTCCGGGGAGAGGCGCAGTCGTCGCGCTTGTCGGGCCCAATGGCGGCCCCGCTGCTTCACACGCGGTTGCCGGGAGATGCGGCAGCCTCAGCGTCTGCAGTCAAGACGCTGGGGGCGTCGAGGACCGGGTGAGAGTCCGGGACGCTTCCTTCTGAGCATCTGGGGCCAAAGCTCAGGATCGGGGGTAGGAAAGCGAATGTGACAGGGCCTGCAGAGCTGAAGGAGTCCTGGGAGCAACGGTAGCGGGTCATCTCAAGTTCTCGAGAGTGAGCCCGTGCCTTTAAGTGGGTAGTAAATGTGGGAGAGGAGCTGGGAAAATGCATCTGTTCTCCGTTCAAGGGTCTTTTCTCCCCAGTGGGCTCCCGCCTAGCGTCCCAGGCCTGGGTACTACCTTATTCCTCCCTTTTCTTCACGTAGATTTGGAAAGAGTTCCCTGGGCTGTTTGAATCATCAGGCGAATGCTATCATTAATGGCAAACCGACTCTTAATTTTTTGTTGGTGTTTGAAATTTGTTTCCGCATACACGTTTTCTTAACAGTCTGTCTTCCACTTTTAAAGCCCTTAACCCCCATAAAACATTTTGGGGGTTGGCTTTGAGAGTCATTAGTAGGATACTGGTGTGGTTCCCCCCCCCCGCCCCCCCCACTACTCTGCTCTATTTGAAGGAAGAAAACTTTGTAAAACACTTAGCATTGTATCATTTATGGTGTTTATTAAGCACCTCTACTCTGTGTTAGACCCTGGAGACAGTAGTCTATCAAAAGAGACAACATCTCTGCTCTCAACAGAGCTTACAATCTCAGGAGGGAAAGACCGTGAAGAGGCCAGTAAATAATGGAAAGGGATGGTTTCAGGCAGTGATGATCTGCCGTGAAGAGGTAAAACGGGGACCAGGAGAGAGAGGATGGGTACTTTAATCGTCTCTCTGACATTTGAGCTTCAGTTGGAGGGAAGACGAGAGTCCAGCTGTGTCCGTATCTGGAGGATGAGTGTTTCTGATAGCGAGCGAACAGCAAAAGAAATGGGAATCAGCGTGGCAAGTTTGAAGAATAGAAAGGACACTATGGTTGCAGTATGTTAAGTGGCTGGAGATGAGGTCAGAGGTAGGCAGGGGCCAGACTAATGTAGGACCTTGAAGACCCGGACCGAGAGCTTGGATTTGTATTTTAAGTGAGGTGGGAAACCTTTGGAGAGTCTAACAGGGAGGGTAGGATAGCATGATGCAATTTTGGGGAAGATCGTTAGGTCATTGAACGAAGAACGTTGGAGGTTAGAGTGGAAGCAAGGAAGCCAGTTAGGAGGCTTTAGTGATAGTCCCACTGAATGATGTTGGCTCAGTAAACGTTGGCTCTTCTGATTTTTTCTTATTCTCTGCCCTGCGCGTAATAGTATGATTATCTTGGTTCTATAGACTTTCAGATATGCTCACGTTAGAGAATGATTTCTTCAATTCTCCTCCAAGAAAAACCGTTCGGTTTGGTGGGACTGTGACAGAAGTCTTGTTGAAGTACAAAAAGGTAAGAGGAGATAACATGAGGTTTGGTGGCTTTTTGCCCCCTGCTTTAATTGAGATATAATTGACACAGGGAGGTTTGGTTTTGGTGGGTCAGGATACAGTTGTAGCCATTATACGACAGCCACGTAGACATAATAAAATGAATTTAGATAATCGGTTTGAAGTCAGTTCTTTAATAACAGCATGATGTTGTCAGCTCAGATAACCTCTTTGCTGAGGTTTCATATCTTCAAATGTTCCATTTATGTAGCATCTTTAAAAAACTCTAGCAAGTGCTGGAATAAAAATCCTTAGGTCAGAGTGTTTTATTTCTGACCGAATTACCTAAGCATTGCTTTGGGACAGTAAACCAGCTCTCCAAGAGGGGTTTGGTTTTTTGTTTGTTTTTGGTTTGGTTTTGTGATAGTTTAGAAGTGATTCTGTTAAGTCGCAGCGATGGAGGGAAAATATAAATATTTGTTTTCATATATATAAGCATTTAAGTGCGAATACGCAAATGGATGGTGTCTTGTATCGAATGTGATCGTCACATGTCAGGACGCAAGTAGATCTGAATGTGAACAGCTCGTCATTTTCTTTTTTTCCAAGCTGTCCAGCTCCACTAACATGAGTTTTTAAATGTGTGTAGTTACAATTTTATAATCCACAATTGATGTGTGAGTGTTACGCTGCTCCTTTTGTAAGAATTAAAAGTCCTGCTCTTGATTTTTAATAGCAAACTGAAGCAAGCAAAACTACCTTTTTTTTTTTTTTTGGTCCTTGTTTAGGGTGAAACAAATGACTTTGAGTTGTTGAAGAACCAGCTGTCAGATCCAGACATAAAGGTAATTAATTTATGTTTGCTCATTAGCAAAGTTCTTGCCATTTTGCATGGATTTAATTTGCGCGTTTGGTCCTATTCCATTCTCTAGAACTGGCTCTCTGTGTGATCCTCACTTTAATGCAGTGGTTCTCAACCAAGAGCACTTTTGCTCTTGGCACTTTTGGTGATGAACTGGAGACATTTTTGGTTGTCACATCTGGGGGGAGGGAGTGGGTACAACTGGCATCTAGGGAGTGGGTGACAGGGATGCCACTGAAACATCCAGCACTGAATGCACAGAGCAGCCCTCCACAACAAGGAATTATCAAGTCCTAAATGTTGGTAGTCCTCAGGTTGAGAATCCCTGCTTTATCTTTCCTTTCTTATTTTTTTTAATGTTTATTTTTGAGGTAGAGGGAGAGACAGACAGGAGTGCGAGTGAGGAGCAGAGAGGGAGGGAGACACAGAATCCGAAGCAGGCTCCAGGCTCTGTGCTGAGCCGTCAGCACAGAGCCTGATGTGGGGCTCGAACTCCTGAACCGTGAGATCATGACCCGAGCTGAAGTCGGAGCTCAACCGGCTGAGCCCCCGGGGCCCGTCTTTCCTAGAGCCTCTTCCCTCTGTGCCTCATGCAGTTCTCACATCTCTCCGCTGCTACAACAAGAAGAAAAGATGACTTACCTTTCGAGCAACTGCTCTTTTTAGCGTCTTTGCAGATGGTGCAAGAAGTTCAAGAGGTGCCCCTTTCTAAATACATACCTGTCATCTCGTCACAACTCAAGAAATTTCATTTCCCTTTTCTTCCCTTCTTGCCCAGTTTTGGGAAGAATGGCCATGGTAGTCAGATTGCCTGGGATAAAATCCTTCCTCTGTGGTCGCCCAGTGTGTGATCTTGGGCAGCTTGTTTAACTCACTGCCTCTGTTTCTCATCTTTATAAAGTCAGGAAAACAATAGAGGTATTTTAAGTGCAGACGTTTTAGAGGATCCAGTGAGTTAATACACGAGAATCACTTGGAACACTTGGAACCACTTTGTGGTTAACTGTTCCTGGTGACAGCTCAGACTTTCTCACTGCTCATGCGTGTTTTAATCCCCCGTGAGATCCACTGCGGTGATTACTGTGACCTATTACTAGTGGTTTCTTCCCTGCTCATTTCAGTGGACTTTTTTTCAAGCCTCATACTAATTCCTTGTAGCAGTTGACACTGTTGGCTGCCCACTTTTTTGTTGTTGTTAGGTTTTATTTGTTTCTATTGAAAGAGAGAGAAAGAGGGAAGGGTGGGACGGGGGCGGGGAGAGAATCCCAAGCAGGCCGACCGAACTGTCAGCTTGGAGGCCAGTGTGGGGCGCGAACTCACGAACCGCATGTTCATGCTCTAAGCTGCAATCAAGAGTTGGATGTCTAACCGACTGAGCCACCCAGGCCCCTTCGGCTGCCCACTTCTTAAATTTCCTTTGGTTTCTAGGGTCTTGCGGTCTTCTTATCCCTTCTGTCCAATCATTCTTGTGATGGGTTCTTAAATTTGGTGTTGATTAGGTTTCCAAACTTGACCCTTTCCTCATTCTAAAGATTCTTCCTGTGTGATCTCCTTAGGCCCTTTAGGCTTTGGAATTTACCTTTGTCCTCATAACTTCCAAATTTGTATCCAGAGCTCAGATGGCTCTTGTGGGCCCTAGACTGGTTTTTTAACTGCTAGCCCATAAGTAACACTGATGCCCCAAACTTAGCATTTTCTCTCTCCCAAACCCATTCCTCTGCAACCTTCTTTATGTGCTTAACCGATTTACCGCTTACCTAATTCTTGAGCGAGGAACCTTGGGGGCTTTCTCACCCCTTGTATCCATTGATTTACCAGGGCCTTTGGGAAAAAAAAAATATCCTTAAAGGCTTCTTGCATTGTTGGTGCTTTTTTGTCTGGATTCTTCCCTTAATTCCTTTAGCTTACCTAGGTTCCACTTCTCTATGTCACATTACCCGTCACCCCCACCTCCACGCCCCACCAATTTTACCCTCCACAGTGTAGCCTAAGGCATCTCTAAAATAGGGCACCATCCTGCCAGAAAACTTCATGCCTTTTTCACACAGAACCAGCTTCTTAGCATGGTCTGCGACATTGTTTCTGTGTTCAGTCCTCACTAGATACTTTATTCCATGAATTTGCCTCTTTTCAGCTTTTTAAAATTTAATTAAATTAATTTAGGTAATCTCTACAACTCACGTGGAGCATTACTTCTTTTCATCTTTATCTCTTTGCACGTGCCTTTTCTTCGTGGCTGGGAGAGGTCCTCTGTATCTGCTTTATTTGCTATCTGTTTGAGCATGGGCTCTGGCTACATGGCCTCCCCTCCCATGCTGGCTTTGTGGCTGAGGGCAGATTTACTGCACTTCCGTGCCTCAGTGCCCCCATCTGTAAGATGGGAACCAGTGGTGTCACGTACTCGGGGAATGGTTGTAAGGATTAAATGAGTTAGTATGTGTTAAAATCTTAGAATAGTACCTGGCACGGTGATTACTTGTATTAGTGTTCACTGTTGTTATTGCTTTACCTACTAAACTCCTACTCTTTAAGATCCAGCTGAAGTGTCCTCTTTACTGGAATTTTCCTTGGTTCTCTCTAAGCACATAGGTGTTGGTTCGCTCCATTTCCCACCCTTCTAATAGATCTTTCTAGTTACAAATCTGACTTACAAGGACTTCCGTCATTTATCTGGCCCCTCCTCGATTCCCAGATTTATCTGTTGGCTTGCTTACCATCTACTCCAGCCATAGCTGTACTATTGGTTTTCTGAATACGTGCTTGTCCCTCTGTGAGGATGTAGCTACCAGAGACCAACAGCAGAAGTGGCGCTGTCTCAAGCTTTCCCTTATCCTCGTGTTCTTCTGTAGGTTCCAGGGGCCATTTTCTTTGTGTCCCGCTGTAATTTTTTTACCAGCACTTCTTGGTGTCTTGACATACTAAGAAATGCATCAGTTGTGTCTATGTTAGTTCAGAGAGTGTTGGAAGCAATTTGCTTCTAATAATGGTTCAGTACTAAAGCACCAAGGACTGTGGTTAGGTTACTTAAGAAAATGGAGCTTTTTAAATGTTATCTTTATAATTTTTTTGCACTTTGTGTGTGTGTGTGTGTGTGTGTGTGTGTGTATGTGGAACAGGGATAGGATAGAGTTCATGTATTTTTATTTGCACCTAACTTAATTTGTCTTCACTGCCTCAGACCTTGGTGAGCCACCATTAACTTATCCTTAATGGTGGTGGACATATGAAATTACCATAGTGCAAGCGAGTTGTGATTTATGTTATTTTACTGCCAGCTTACTTGGGGTTTCATCAGGAAATACTCTCAATGAAGTTCGTCACAAATAGCACGTGGAAAGCAGTCAATGGTGGGATGAAGGTGGGGAAGAGGTGGTGAGCTCCTGAGTGGAGCAAGGGATTGTGGGACAGGGGATGGAGCATAGGCTGTGACCCAGACACATAGGTTTGAACCTGGTTCTTTATTAGCTTCTTTTTAAAAAATTTTTTAACATTTATTTATTATTATTGAGAGACAGAGATAACACAAGAGCGTGAGCGGGGAGGAGGGGGGACAGAATCTGAAGCAGGCTCCAGGCTCTGAGCTGTCTGCACAGAGCCAGACGCGGGGCTTGAACTAACAAGCTTCAAGATCATGACCTGAGCCGAAGTCAGTTGCCTAACAAACTGAGGCACCCAGGTGCCCCTCTTTATTAGCTTCTTGAATGGGCAGGTTGCTTATTCATTTCTCTTAGTCTCGGCTTCCTCAACTATAAAATGGGGATACCAGGAGTCCATTTTCAGCATTGTTAGGATTAGTAAAAGATGCAGACGCATGGTATTGAGCACCGTGCCTGGTGCCTGGCATCTTCCTGCTGAACGATACTCCCTGTCAATATCAGTCTGTAACAGCAGGTACAGCCCTGTCTGTTGATGGTTTATCACTGTAGGTACAATATTGTCTGTAAAAATCTATCCCTAGAAGTGGGGCACTTGGGTGGCTCAGTCGGTTGGGTGTTTGACTTCAGCTCAGGTCATGATCTTGTGGTCTGTAGGTTCGAGCCCCCTTTGGGTTCTGTGCCGACAGCTCAGAGCCTGGAGCCTGCCTCGGATTCTGTGTCTCCCTCTCTCTGCCCCTCCCTCGCTTGCTCATAATTACTGTAAGTACAGTACTGTCTATTAACAGTCTACTGTTACGGTTATAACGCATTGCTTTTGTGTATTTGTATGTCCGTTTCTCGGGTGGAGTCTTTATTTTTTTTTAACTTTTAATATTTATTTTTGAGTGAGAGCACGTGAACAGGGGAGGGACAGAGAGATAGGGAGACACAGAATCCGAAGCAGGCTTCAGGCTCCAGGCTTAGAGCTATCAGCACAGAGCCCATTGCAGGGCTTGCTCCCATGAACTGTGAGATCATGACCTGAGCCAAAGTCAGATGCTTAACTGACAGCCACCTAGGTGCCCCTTTTGTGTTGAGTCTTAATCAGCATTAACCATTTCTTTCAAAATTGGAGGGTCTTAGTTTTTTATGTATGTTGTGTGTATGTGTTAATACAAACGATATATTTATATATATATATATTTAATTTATTATTTTTATTATGTTTTTAGAGAGTGGGGGCAGGGTGCAAGTGAGCAAGGGGCAGAGAGAGAGAGAGAGAGAGAGAGAGACAGGGAATCCTATGAGGTGCAAAGTGGGAGAGAGAGAAGCGGGGCTTACCCAAAGTAGGGCTCGAGTTCACCAGAAGTGGGGCTTGAGCTCACCTGATGCAGGGCTCAAACTCACAAACCATGAGATCATGACCTGAGCTAAAGTCCGATGCTTAACCCAGTGAACCATTCATGTGCCCTAAAGCTTTTTATTTTTATTTTTATTTTTATTTATTATTTTAAGTAGGCTTTATGCCCAACATGGGGCTTGAACTCACAACGTTGAGATCAAGAGTTGCATGTTCTACCAACTGAGCCGGCCAGGTGTCCTTATAGTTGATATTTTATATTTATCTAACTGATAGCATATTTTAGACATGGCTTGTTTTCTTTTTATTTAGAGATTTTTCCCATGTCACTAAAAGTTACTATGAACAGGAATTTTATTGCCTGAAAAATATTTTATGACGTACTGGAGCCATCATTTTTATATAGCACATCTTTTTTTTAAGTTTATTACTTATTTTGGGAGAGAGCGTGTGCGCGGGTAGTGGAGGGGTAGAGAGAGAGGGAGAGAGAGAATCTCAAGCAGGCTCCATGCTGTCAGCACAGAGTCAACAGGGGGGCTCGATCCCATAAACCGTGAGATCATGACCTGAGCCGAAATCAAGAGCCAGACACTTATCTGACTGAGCCACGAATGCATCCCTGCGTTACTTTTTAAAATCAGAAAATGTAATGTTCTTTTGTTTTGATACAAATTAAGACATTTTCATTCCAGTTTTGGCTTTAGTGCAAGTTTGTGACTTTTTTCTCCTAATTTAAATACTATTGGTAGATGTCTAGTGCAAGGTAGGTATTACCTCCAGTTATTTTAGAGGATTTGTGATTTTGAAAGCGCTTTTCTTTGTTTGCCTTAAGGATGACCAAATCATTAACTGGCTGTTAGAATTCCGTTCTTCCATCATGTACTTGACTAAAGACTTTGAGCAGCTTATCAATATTTTATTGGTAAGTTTACCATTTATTTTACTGACTAGTATGTGATTTCAATACTCTGGAAACAGAATATGTTGTATCAGTAACATGTTTCTTTTATCTTTCTCTTCCTCCCACCTGTAGAGATTGCAGTGGTTAAACAGAAGTCAGACGGTGGTGGAGGAGTATTTGGCTTTTCTTGGTAATCTTGTATCAGCACAGACTGTCTTCCTTAGACCGTGTCTCAGCATGATTGTTTCTCATTTTGTACCTCGTAAGTGGTTCTTTGCTTTCTTTGATTTTTCATTTTTTAAGTACCCTATTACTAAAATACTTCTTGGAACACTGTGGGGATTGTGCCAACATGGAAAATTCTGAGCTGCATGTTAGCAGTTTTGGTGCATGTCTGTTCTCTATAATGATGTCTGTAGAAGCATCTGGATTTGTTGCTGTGTTTTTGTTTGTTTGTTTGTTTTATGGGTTGGAATTTACCTTAATGAGATTCTTTTTTTTTTTTTTTTTTTAATACATCTTTCTATCCTTTTTTTTTTTTTTTTTTTTTAATTTTTTTTTCAACGTTTATTTATTTTTGGGACAGAGAGAGACAGAGCATGAACGGGGGAGGGACAGAGAGAGAGGGAGACACACAGAATCGGAAACAGGCTCCAGGCTCCGAGCCATCAGCCCAGAGCCTGACGCGGGGCTCGAACTCACGGACCGTGAGATCGTGACCTGGCTGAAGTCGGACGCTTAACCGACTGCGCCACCCAGGCGCCCCAACCTTAATGAGATTCTAATGGAGTCTTAGAACTCAGAAATTTTAGCTTTAACTGTATTGACTTTTTTTTTTGGCTTAAATTTAATTATTGTACTAAGTTTGCACAGTGGAAAAAATCACTTTCTTGTGTAGCTGTTGATTGTTTAGGTCAGTGACAAAAAGAATAACGTATTTTGTTTTTCCCTCACAAAGCACGAGTGGTCATTAAAGAAGGTGACGTAGATGTTTCGGATTCCGATGACGAAGATGATAGTAAGTATCAAGAAGATTAAAGCAAGGGACCTGCCTGTGTCTTAGAGAATGTGTGCTCGATGTTAAAACACTGGGTGAGGCCAGGAGCTGTTCTAATGGGTAGGCAGCAGCAGATGGCAACCTCCGATGGAATTTTTTTGTGACCTTCAGCGAGAACGTCTGATCAGCTGCCCTCAGTGCATTACTTATTTAACTAATCCACTTAGTCTGCAGTGATAGTTGGTGTTAGAGAAAAACCTTCCAAGTTAACATTTGGCTGGTAAATGATTCGGTTTTGGTTAGCGGGTGTTTTTAGCTTAAAATACGTAACTTTTGGGGACGCCTGGGTGGCTCAGTCGTTTGGGCATCCGACTCTTGGGTTTCGGCTCAGGTCATGATCTCATGGTTCATGAGTTTGAGCCCCACATCGGGCTCCATGCTGACAGTGCGGAGCCTGCTTGGGATTCTATCTCTCCCTCTCCCTCTGCCCGTCCCCTCCCCCCCCCCCCAAAGTAAATACATAAACTTAAAAAAAAATTTTGTAACTTCTCAGGTTTCAGTTTTATTGTTATGCTCATACTCTTACTTTTCTACTTGTAGATCTTCCTGCCACTTTTGACACCTGTCACAGAGCCTTGCAAATAATAGCAAGATATGTCCCATCGTGAGTATCCTGTTAATTTGTTTTTGAATCAGGGTCTTGAAGTCTCAAGAAAATGATAACCAGTTAGTAGAAAATTACTACGTTCATAGCATCACAGCTCAGGTTGTATGCTACATGTTTCTGTAGGCTTTGTCAACATCACATTCTACAAAAAAATGGCATTATAGTTCTCTTCGTTGTCTTTAGTTGTTTAAATTATTTAAGAATTAGTAACTTAATTAGTATTATTTAAATTATTTAAAACTTGTACGCAGACTCTCTTCCAAAGTTTGTATAGTGGTGGTTGAAATTCTGCTTTTATCTTCAACAGATACTATGTCCAAAAATTTTCAGTGAGCAATCCCCGTGTCATGCCATATAAATAAAAATTGCAATTCCAGTATGGTTCATTACATATTAATTTTTTAAAAATTACAGTTTTAAGAGAAGCTTAGGTTTCTTTTGGGGGGAGTGGACTTCAAGTTCCCTTTGTAAGTTTATTATTTACTAACTTAAAAATTACCTAAGTTGATAATTTTTTCTTGTTTTTAAAGTAATACATGGGCACGCAGTGGGAAACGTTTTAAGTTTTAAACTGAAACTCTATTGCTTTTGTAGAACTAAGAATCCCCCTTTAACTTGCTGTTGATACCAAAGTTGATGGAAGGTTATATTCCCCTAAGTTATCATAGGTTTTCTCTGAAGCTATGCATTTAGCTTCCATTTACTTGAGATAGTTGATTACCATTTACCTTTTGCCTCCATATTTGCTCTTAGAATGGAAATGTTACCTTCCAAGAAAGTCCAGTCAACATGGATTGGTTGATTTCCTTTTGTTTTTTTAGGACACCGTGGTTTCTTATGCCAATATTGGTGGAAAAATTTCCATTTGTTCGAAAATCCGAGAGAACCTTGGTAAGAAATCTTTTCATGGGAGAAATAATGGAAAAGTTGTAAGTTACTTTTAGGTGATGTTATGTGTTTTTCTTACCAGTTGTCTTATATATTAAACGCAAGACTAAGAACCTGACTCAGATTCCTTTCTTAGGAACTGGCTGTGGATCCCCAATGCCTTTTTCCCTTACGCAAGTCAAGGGCAGAGTCTGTTTCAGAAATATCTGGATAGGCTTAATGATTATACAGATAATAATTACTAGAAGGTAATAGTTTATGTATTACCAGTTATAAACATGCCTTATTTGAACATAAAGGCAGAAGTTTCTATGGATGAATTTTTAAGTTTTTGTGTAATATTTAAAAAAAAAATTTTTTTTTTTTCAACGTTTTTTATTTATTGTTGGGACAGAGAGAGACAGAGCATGAACGGGGGAGGGGCAGAGAGAGGGAGACACAGAATCGGAAACAGGCTCCAGGCTCCGAGCCGTCAGCCCAGAGCCTGACGCGGGGCTCGAACTCACAGACCGCGAGATCGTGACCTGGCTGAAGTCGGACGCTTAACCGACTGCGCCACCCAGGCGCCCCAAGTTTTTGTGTAATATTTAGATGATCTGTGGTTTTCAGTAATGAATAGTGGTTTCCTTCTAAGCATAGCTTATTGTTTTCTAAATAAGGTATTATAAGGTGTGCTTGGGTGGTTCAGTTGGTTAAATGTCTGACTTTTGATTTGTGGCTCAGGTCATGATCTTGTGGTCATGAGATTGAGCCCTGAGTGGGGCTCCACGCTAAGCATGGAGCCTGCTTGAGATTTTCTTTCTCCCTCCCCTGCTCACATGTGCACGTGCACACATGTTCTCTCTGTCAAAAATAGTATTCTAAGTATTAAATAAGGAGTTAATAAATTTTGCTAATGCTTGTGATAGTCACTTTCAAGTGGAATATTATAAACCTTGCATCTCTTACTAATATAGATAAATTCTCAACACAGTAGAAAACTGTGTTTAGCAGCATAAAAGGAGTATGCATTATGCCCACGTGAAATTTATCCGAGGAATTCATGGTTTATGTAATATTTGTTAAGATTAGTTAATATAATGACCATGTCAATAGAACAGATGATAGCGACCACATGATCATCTCACCTGATGCAGAAAGGCATTTGACAGACACTAAAACCTTTTCGTGACCAAAACAGAAGGGGACTGTTTCAGCCTGAGAAAAGGCACCTATGAAAACTCACACATAATATCCCACTCAATGGTGAACAATTGCAAGCTTTTCCTTATGATGAGGAACAAAACAAGGATGTCTGCTTTTGCCCCCTTTTAAAAAATTTTTGCTTATGTATTTATTTACTTTTATTTTTGAGAGAGAGAGAGAGAGACAGTGTGAGGGTGGGAGGAGGGGCAGAAAGAGAGAGGGAGAGAGAGAATCCTAAGCAGTCTCTGTGCTGGCAGCACAGAGCCCCATGTGGGGCTCAAGCTCACAAAATCGTAAGATCATGACCTGAGCCAAAACCAAGAGTTGGACATTTGACTGACTGAGCCACCCAGGTGCCTCAAAGTTTAATTTTGAGAGAGAGTGAGAGCATGAGAGGGGGAGGGACAGAGAGGTAGGGGGGTGGGGTGGAGAGAGAGATAATATCCCAAGCATGCTCCACACCAGAGCCCAACTCGGGGCTTGAACCCATGAACTGTGATATCATGACCTGAGCTGAAATCAAGAATCACATGCTCAACCGACAGAGCCACCCAGGAGCCCCTGTTTTTGCCATTTTTGTTCAGCGTGGACTGGAGGTTCTTCTAGCAAGGGAAGCTAGGCAAGAAAGGGAAAAGGCATCCAGATTGGAAAGAAGTAAAACTGTCTTTATTTGTGATGACATGATCTTAACATTTAGAAAAATCCTAAAGATTCCTCATGAGCACTATTAGAACTAAAGTGAGTTCAGCCTAGTTATAAAATGTAAGATCAATACACACAAGCCATTTGTCCAAAGCAGTTTAATGGGGAAAAGAATGATCTCCCACAAATGGTTGTGGGACAAGTGGAAATCTACATGCAAAGAATGGGGTAGAGCAGAGCCCCCTGCTCTCCCATAAACAGAACGAATGAAAGACCTAAATGTAAGCTAAAAACAGCTCTCAGAAGAACACCTAGGTGAACATTTTTGTGACTTGAAATCAGGCAACAGTTTCTAGATAGGATGCCTGAAGCACAAGCAGCCACAGAAAACCAGACAAGTTAGATTTGATTAAAATTAAACATTTGTGTTTCTTTCATTGGACACCTTCAAGCAAGTGAAAATCAAACAGCGGGCTTGCAGATCACGAATTGTATCAAGGAGTATATCGAGAATATACGACGAACTGTTGGGGTGCCTGAGTGGCTCAGTCGGTTAAGTGTCTGGTTCTTGGTTCTGGCTCAGGTCATGATTTATTGAATTGTGAGTTTGAGCCCAGACTGGGGTTCTGCACTGACTGTAGAGTCTGCTTGGGATTCTCTCTTTCCATCTCTCTCTGCCCCTCCCTTACTGGTGTTTGCTCTTTCTCTGAAAATAAATAAACTTAAAATAGAATATATAAAGAGTTCTTAGTATTTCAATAATGAAAAGGCAAATAACCCAATTTAAAAATGGGCAAAAGATCTGAATGGATATTTCTCCAGAATCCATGTACAAATGGTCAGTGAACATCTGAATCACTGGCTGTCAGGAAAACACAAGTCAAAACCTTTAGTAAAGAGATTTCATTTCATACCCGCTAGGATGGCAATACTCAGTGACAAGTCGTGGGGACGGGGAGAAGTCCGAACCTTCACCACATTGCTGGTGCAGGTGTAGACAGTAGGTGGTAGAACTGCTTTGGAAAACCATCTTGGCAGTTGCTTAGAAAGGTTAAACATTGCCACGTGACCCATCATTTCCGCTGAGAAGTGTCTGTCCGAGAGGAAAGAGACCATGTGTCTACACGGAGCTTTACGTGAATATTCAAAAGCAGCATTATTCATCATAGCCAAAATACAGAAATAAGCAAATGTTTATGGGCTGATGAATAAACAAGTGTTGTATTATGTCCATACAGTGGAATATTACTTGGCACTAAAACGGAGTGGTTTACTTGCTACAAAATGAGTGAACCTTGAAGGCATGCTAAAACACCACATAGTATAAGATTCTACTGATGTGAAATATCTAGAATATAGGCAAATCCATAGAAAGTAGACTAGTGGTTACTTAGGGCTGGGGGGAGGTACATGACTAAAAGATACAGTGTTGGGGTGCCTGGGTGGCTCAGTCATTTAAGCAGCTGACCTTTGCTCAGGTCATGATCTCATGGCTCATAAGTTCAAGCCCCTGTCTACTGTCAGCACAGAATGCTCTTCAGATCCTCTGTCCCCCTCCCTCTCTGCCCTTCCCCCTGCACGTGTGCTTGCTCACTTTTTCCCTCTCACAAATAAATACACGTTAGACAAAAGGTACAGTGTTCCTTTTTAGGGTGATGAGAATGTTCTAAAATTAATTATGGGGACAGTTACACAAGTGAATATGCTAAAAAGTGTTGAATTGTACATTTTATTTATTTTTTTTTTTAAATTTTTTTTTTCAACGTTTTTTATTTATTTTTGGGACAGAGAGAGACAGAGCATGAACGGGGGAGGGGCAGAGAGAGAGGGAGACACAGAATCGGAAACAGGCTCCAGGCTCCGAGCCATCAGCCCAGAGCCTGACGCGGGGCTCGAACTCACGGACCGCGAGATCGTGACCTGGCTGAAGTCGGACGCTTAACCGACTGCGCCACCCAGGCGCCCCGAATTGTACATTTTAAATGGATGATTTGTGTATGAATTTTATCTCAAACTTTTCTAAAGAAAACACTTGTAGAAGTGTACAGATCACAAATTTAGTTCACTGGGGGTGATTAATTATACTGAACATTGTATAGATAAACAGCATAGTTTCTGTGTTGCTGGATAGTCTATTTTTTTTCTGTTTAATTGAAACTGAAGGTTGTGGGGTAGCTGGGTAGCTCAGTTAGTAAAATGCCCGGCTCTTGGTTTTGGCTCAGGTCATGATCTCGTGGTTTGTGGGTTCGAACCCATGTCGGTCTGTGCTGATTTCATGGAGCCTGCTTGGGATTCTCTCTCTTTCTCCCTCTCTCTCCCCCCACCCAGCTTCTCCCCTGCTTACGCTCTCTCTCTCTCTCTTTCTCTTTCTCTTAAAAAGAAACTAAAGATCGTGTAATTGAGGTTTTGCTTACCTAATTACGAAACATTTATTCTCTGTTGAAATGTTTTGTCTTTTTATGTTTTAGGAATGTTACGTTCATAACTTGCTAAGGATTAGTGTATATTTTCCAACCTTGAGGCATGAAATTCTGGAGCTTGTGATTGAAAAGTTACTCAAGTTGGATGTAAGTATCTGGTAATCTGTTTTTCTCCTTGATTTGCATTTGTTAAAAAATATATATAGTAGTACGTGAAGCAGTAGTAGCAGCAATGGGGAAGAATCCACATTTCCACCTTTGATTCATTTCTTTGAATGTTTCTTAAACTTGATGGATGTGCTGGTGGTTGTAGACAGTTGCATCTCGTGGTTGGGGAACGAGGCATTAATTAGATGGTCATGCACACGTGAAAGTACAGTCGTGGGGCACCCGGGTGGCTCAGTCGGTTAAGTGTCCAACTTCGGCTCAGGTCATGATCTCAAGGTTTGTGAGTTTGAGCCCCACGTCGGGTTCCGTGCTGACAACTCAGAGCCTGGAGCCTGCTTCGGATTCTGTGTCTCCCTCTGTCTCTGCCCCTCCTCTGCTCGTGCTCTGTCTCTGTCTCTCTCATAAATAAACGTTTAAAAAAAAAAAAAAAAAGTGCAGTTGCGGCAAATGCTATAAATGGAATACATGCATCGTTATGTGCTGGAGAACCTGATGTAAGTGAGGGGATCAGGAAGGCATTCCTAAGGAAGTAACGTTGAATTCTTTACACGCTTTTTTAAAAAGGCCTGCAGTGGAGTGCAGAGGGAATAAGTGACAGTGGTGGGTTCTAGTGGCATCGGGGAGGAAAGGTGAGAACTGGTCCTGGAGACTGGACCGGAAGTCGAGGGTAAGAGAAAGGTAGCTCTCTGTGGAATAGAGTGTGGCGTGGCCGTTAGTGGTAAGGAGGATGGTCAGGAGGAGGTGGGAAGAGGAAGGAGTTCCATATTTGGGTGGATCGGGGTGTGGCTGCGGAGCCAGGGGGAGAATACTCAGCAAGCAGTGGCGGCTGCAGGTAGGGGACTGGGAGCAAACCTGTGCGGTGATGCTGTTTAGGACAGGAGAGAGGGAGTGTGATCGGAAGTGGGCGGGAAACCGGGTACGGATACCCAGGGAGGATCTGGAAGCAGGCAGGGTTCGCTCAGTAGGGTGAGCTGTGGTTGATATTTTTAAGTAAGGAGGATGAGCAAAACAAAAGTCCTTGGATTTGGTGATGAGGAGGTAGTCTGCTGCCGTGTCGCCGGAGGGGGCAGCTGCGTTTCAGGGGAAAGTGTGGATGGTTGGCAAGTGGGGCTGTCGGAGGCCTCGGTTGAGGGTGTGAGGAAGGGATGAGCGGGGCCCAGGGGAGACTTTAGGGTTCGGGAGACTGGAGGTTTGTGGCTGAGGAGCCGTGAGTGATGGAGGAGAGAGAGGTACTGTGGGGAGAACGAGGCCGCAACGAGGCAGGTCTGGGAGGGGCCGGAGGGTGGGCAGGCCGGTGCACTGCTTCCCGGGAGGTCCGCCTGTCTGGCCAACGGCGTATGTAATCTGTAAAGCCTTCCTCTCGTACGTACTAACGGAACATTTTAGAGTACATTTAGAAACAGGGTCCTGTATGATAGTAAAAAAGGCAGGACTTGAATGGTGTGTTAAACTAGGTATCTGAAGGGGCATATACCAAGATGAATATTCAGTCATTCAAATTTAACTCGCGTTTTTTATTTTCCTGCTCAGTTGATTGATGAGATGCCTTTATGTACGACACGTACGTAAATTGTGCGTAGTAAGAGTCGGAGTGAATGTTGAATTTGTTGAAGTTGATTTAGACCGCACAACAGTTCCTAATAATTTTGTAGAATTATGTAGTGAAGGGGGTTTGATTTGTAGTCCTGGAAATTACTTCGGGGCCCAGGCCAGTGCATGGGTTTGCACCATACTTGTATATTGAGTCACAGTGCTGGGAAGGGTGCTCAGGTGGACCCTTGAAAGTGTGTAAATCAGGTGGGTTTCCACTTCCCAGGTACTTTCAATGATTTTATTCTTTTCCACCCCTTTGCTTTAACGTAGGTGAACGCATCCCGGCAAGATATTGAGGATGCTGAAGAAGTAGCCGCTCAGACTGGCGGTGGGACAGATGCCCCAGAAGGACTCTTCAGCATGGTCAGTGCTTCCTAACGAAAGCACATGTGTGCAGGTCTTAATTCCACGGGGCGGGAGGCGACGGCTAATGGCTCCTCTTCTTCAAGGCTTTAGGTTAGAACAGTAGTTCACAGTTCAGCAAACTTGAAAAATGATTCTTTATTATTTTTTTTTTGCGGGAGAGAGAGTGCAAGTTGGGCAGGGGCAGAGAGGGAGAAAGAGAATCCAAAGCAGGCTCCACGCTCAGTGCAGAGCCTGACATGGGGGCTCCGTCTCTCGAAGTGTGAGATCATGACCTGAGCCGAGATTAAGAGTTGGACGCTTAACCGACGGAGCCACACAGGCGTCCCAACAGTGATTCTTGAATGAGTAGCTGTTACCATGTTGCGTACTGTCCAGGAGAGTTCGTTTCTTTCCATGGCTGTGAATTTGGGTGTGGTGAAGTATATTTCATTTTTATTCTTAACTTTGGTTCTTTCTGCTTTTTTTTTGTTTTTGCAAAGCACGTGTGTTTTCGAGGGAGTGGTAAATAGAAAAGTCCCAGTGTGATTTCTTTATTTTGTAAGTCTGTGCCTTAATGCAGTACCTCTCTGCCTGGGGCAGGGTTCACCGGAGGAGAGCCTGAGCAGGGGTGGGGGGGTGGGAGGGTGGAATTTAGGGACAAAGGGCAGGAGAAGGGACTACAAGGGAGAGTTCCAGCTATAGCATGATGACCCCAGGTCCTGGGAGCTCTGGAGCGGGAGTGGCGCCATAGACTTGATTCCAGCTTGAAAGCAGGGAGATGGCCTCCTGTGACCTGTTGTCATCTGGTCATTCTGGACAGGGAGGGCAGGAGGGAGTGCGAGGGTGGTCCTCTGGAGAGGCTGTCGGCCACCAGTGCTCACAGCAGCTGGGGCAGGGGTGCCCTGTTCTGGGAGAGGAGCCCTGGGCACCAGTAGTGCCCAGCACAGTGCGTTCCAGGTGCTCGGGGAAAGCTGCAGTGTTGGCACGGCCTTGGTTTGGGTGGGTCTTCGAGATGCGAGTCAGGCGGGGCTCTGAATCTGCTTCTAGTTTGAGTTCCTTGCTTGAGTGGTTCTGAGTCGTACTTCTGGTGGGGAGCTCTTGCCGAGAGGGGACCTATGTCTTTGCTTTACCTTTTTGGGGCTCTTGGCTGGTGTGTGACTCTTGATTTGGGGGTCGTGAGTTCGAGCCCCACGTTTAATGTAGAGATTACTTAAATAAATACAACTTAAAAAAGGGAAATGATCGTCTCTGAGAACTGTTTTTATTACAGTTTCTAATGTCAGTTTTTCCTTCGTCTTCAAAGGATGAGGACGAAGACCCTGGCGGTGAAACAAAGGCTGACGCACAAAGGCCCGATCGTATGGTGCATCCTGTAGCCGGGCGCCTGGACATCCTGCTCTCTTTGCTGCTGTCCTACATTAAGGACGTCTGCCATGTAGACGGTAACGACCTGCAGTAGTCATAGTAGTTCCTATGGAACCTGGCAGCGATAGACATCCTGTAAAAACTAGTGTTTTGAGGAGGACAAAAAGAGGGTTTAGAGAGATTAAGTTACCTGCCAGTGTGACATAGCCTGAAAGTCGTGGGACTGGATTCAGGCTCGGCTGTGTTTCTCCTCGAAGCCACCTGATCCTTTCAGTGACTGTCGCAGTCAAGGGTTAAAGTGTGGAGTCTGCTCAGTGTTGGGTGGAGATCGGATCACACTCGAGCGGTTGAAGACACCTAAGGGCGTAGTCCATGTTGGCGCATGGTGCTTAGTGTCACGCGTTAAGTTTGGGGACCTTGTGCCGGGTTGGGCCACACACGTGTCGGTGCTGTAGTGAACCTGTTGGTGCGCTTCTTGCTCTTCTGGAACTTTTCGTTTAGAGGCTTTGCCATCACAACAGGATTCTTCCATTCGTGTGAAGATTCAAGAATGATTCCCAGAATGAATCTGAGTTGACTGTGTTATTTCTTTAATCTTTTGTTGTAAAGGTAATGCAGTTGAGAGAAAATTTGGAAAGGATTAAAGGAAAGGATTTAAAAAGGCAATTTAGTTTTATTTTTTTTAAGTTTTTATTTTTAAAGTTTATTTTGAGAGACCGAGACTGTGCACACACGAGTCGGGGACGGGCAGAGAGGGAAAGAGAGAATCCCGAGCAGCCTCCGTGCTGTCAGCGTGGAGTGAGATGTGGGGCTCGAACCCACGAACTGTGACATCATGACCTGAGTTGAAATCCAGCGTCAGATGCCCACCTAGATGCCCCCAGAAAGAAAACTTAAATGTTTGCATTTGTACTATTCAGAGAACCATTATTAACATGGTTTGTTTGTTTTTTTTCTGTTAACTTGTGTGTATTTAGCAGTGTGTTTTTCAGTGGATTTGGGGGTTATGCTATATGCATTGTTTCATAATCTGCCCTTTTCACCTGTTGTGCGTTGTCTGAGGCCATTCACTGTTCTTCTAGGTTGCTGTTGATTGTATGGATTTAACTGGTATCATTCCACGCCCCCCCAACCCCCCTTTGCCATTATAAATGGGTAATGAACATTCTTGTATATATGTGTCCCGTTACCTGTTGGGTAAGTTCCTAGCAGTAGAATTAGGGGATCAAAGGGCTCCTGTCACATAAATAGTAAAATTGCCTTTTAGAAGGGCTTCATATTGGGGCGCCTGCATGGTTCAGTCAGTCTGACTCTTGGTTTTGGCTCAGGTCTTGGTCTCACAGTTCATAAGTTCGAGTCCCGCATTGGGCTCTGTGCTGACGGTACGGAACCTGCGTGGGATCCTCTTTCCTCCCCTTTCTGTCCCCTGCCCCCGCTTGCACATGCTCTCTTTCTCTCTCAAAATACGTAAATAGAACATTTAAAAAAAGGGGGCCTTCATATTTAGGGCATCACAGTAGCGTGTGAGATGAGGTTCTGCTTCGTTGTCACTGCTGGATTATTACAGTTAAAAGGAAAATCTGTGCAAAATAAAAATGGCATTTTGTTATAATCATAGCTTAATGGGTGACGTTCCTTAACGGTGTTTTATTTTTAAAAATTTTGGGAAATGAAAGTGGTAGCTTAAAAAAAGCGTGAAGCTGAAATGGCAAATTTTCTCTCCAGGTAAGGTAGATAACAACAAAACGAAGGATTTATATCGAGATCTGATAACCATCTTTGACAAACTCCTGTTGCCCACTCACGCCTCCTGCCATGTACAGTTTTTCATGTTTTACCTCTGCAGCTTTAGATTGGTGAGTACTGGGGCACCATTAGCTTAGCTTAGTTTATTCTTGCCCATGATTTCCCCTTAAAAACTGGGGTGGAGGGGTAGGGAGGAGAGACACGAAGTATTTCTTTTCCTTGAGCTCACTTTACCAGTGCCCTTCATAAAGTAGCTTGTTCTTTTTTAACATGTGGAAAGAGCCGGAAGGGACAGAGGGCATTGCTGGCTGCTGCCAGCCAGCACCAGCCGGCTGGGCTCTGCCAAGTGCTCTGAAAGGGCCATTCTGCATTTGCTCCACTAGGCGGTGTCCTTGCCCTTAATTGGAGCCTCTGCTATTAAAATCCTCTGGGATATTTAACTGTTGTGTTTTCTCAGTTGATCCTAACTAGCCCCAAACAACTTCTAAACCCAGAATTTTAAATCTTCAGGCTTTGGCTTTTTGTTTTGGAAAAAAATGAAAATACAGAAGATTCTTTCCTTACAATTCTTTTGTAGCTTCCTAGAACAATCAGGAGAGTACTGGGCATGGGTAAGAAGGTTAAATTCACTTTGCCCCGAAGTATGTGTTAATAACTTTTGAAAAGAGCTATTTGGGGGGTGTCTGGGTGGCTCAGTCAGTTTAACGTCTGACCTTTGATTTTGGCTCAGGCCATGATCTCATGGCTCATGAGTCCGAGCCCCAAGTCGGGCTCTGTGGTGTCAGGGTGGAGCTTCGGATTCTCTCTGTCTGCCTCACCCCCATGCATGTGTGCGCACTCGCTCGCTCTCTCTTTCTCTCTCTCTCTCTCCCTCCCTCCCTCTCCCCCTCTAAATAAATAAATAAGTAAATATTTAAAAATAGAAAAGAGCTATTTGGGAGAAGTTGGTGATTGTGTCCTTTGTTAAAAAGAAGCTTAATTATGGGGCGCCTGGGTGGCTCAGTCGGTTAAGCATCCGACTTCAGCTCAGGTCACGATCTCACGGTCCGTGAGTTCGAGCCCCGCATCGGGCTCTGGGCTGATGGCTCGGAGCCTGGAGCCTGCTTCCGGTTCTGTGTCTCCCTCTCTCTCTCTGCCCCTCCCCCATTCATGCTCTGTCTCTCTCTGTCTCAAAAATAAATAAACGTTAAAAAAAAAATTAAAAAAAAACCAGAAGCTTAATTAGTCTTCTTTCTGTGATTAGCATAATCAGTCAAACACTGAACTTTGATCTGTGTTTCTGTGTCTGCTAAGATCATTATGTTCAGTCAGAGACTGGGAGAATACTTTACACTCTGGAATGTACTGCCACATGGCTCCCACATGAGTGGGGGTTATTGCTGGTTTCTGTTTCTGGCTAACCATCCGAGTCACTTGTGGAGCTTTTAGAACAGGTGGACTCCAGAGCCCTGTCTCTGAAACTGTGAAGTGTGGAGAGTTGAGTTTGATGTTCAGCACCTTTTGGGATCTTGTTTAATGCTGGGGAACATTGTTTTTAATAGTATTATCTCCAAGTATTGTACAAATATGAATGATGATAACTGTATATATTATTTAACTAGCAGTGTGAGATACTAGCACTTTCTTCTACTGGTGAGTTAAAAATCTTAGGATTCCAATAGCCAGAATTTCTTAAACATTAAAAAAGTTTAGAGCAATACCTTCTATTTTTATAGGGATTTGCAGAAGCATTTTTGGAGCATCTCTGGAAAAAATTGCAGGATCCAAATAATCCTGCCATCATCAGGCAAGCTGCTGGAAATTATATTGGAAGCTTTTTGGCAAGAGCTAAATTTATTCCTCTTATGTAAGTAACCTAATTTTCAAGTGTTTTTTCATGCCATGCTTTAAAAAGATTATAACATTGTCTTAAATCAGAGAAACCCCTGCCTCATGTTTTTTTTTTCTTGTCTGACTTTCAAGTGAGAAAATCTGTTCCTCCACACTATGCAAGATGTTTACATTTCCAAAAGGCAATTTCAGAATAAAATGTCTCCTTTAGATACAAAACCTCATATGGAAAGCTTTTGTCATTTGTTTTGCGTGGTTACACTTGAACACGAAGATCCATCTGTCTTCATGAATATTGTACAGTGTTGTATACTGTTTTAATTCTTTTTATAGGTTTGTCATTTTTCATTTGCATTCTGAATCAATTGTATCTGTTAAAGCTGAAGAAAAAAGTCTTTTAAAGGTAATAGAAATATCTATTTAGGAGGCCAGCTCTAGGCCTGCTTCTTCCAGTGATCCATGAAGATGTCTTTGGGCGAGGATGCTATTAAAAAAACGCATCTCCCAAAACTAAAAGCCATCTGTCCCTCTGTCCTAAATTGTAGGCCATAGAACTTTATCAGAACCTTGTAAGGAGAACCCTGTAGGGAATGGTGGAGTCAGCCAGACCATCTTTCCCTTGTAAGACGTTGGTAAACGTGGCTTATTCCTCGGCCATATTGTCCTGAGAGGGCAGGTGGCTGTCAGAGAAGTCCTTCGGAGTTGACGAGGAGAAATGGTTGTCCATCCCTTGGGACCTCAGGCATCCTTAGGGGCCTGCCTCTCATTCCCCGAAGGTCCGTGCACTCTGCCTTGTAATTGAAAAGCTGCCTTCCTGCTCGCCCGTCCTTTTCCTTCCCCTCTGTGCCCCTGGGGAACAGATCAAGAGGCCTATAGATCGACTTCTCTTAGTTTGTGGTGAGAGCCAGTTGTGTGCTGTTTTGTAAGTCACTCGTGTGTTTTTATGTCACTCTTGTGTTTTTATGAAACAAGTGAAGTTGACTCGAATTTTTCTTTTCTCTAGTACTGTAAAATCATGCCTAGATCTTTTGGTTAACTGGCTGCACATGTACCTTAATAACCAGGATTCGGGAACAAAGGCCTTTTGTGACGTTGCTCTCCATGGACCGTTTTATTCAGCCTGCCAAGCTGTGTTCTACACTTTTGTTTTTAGACACAAGCAGCTTTTAAGTGGAAACCTCAAAGAAGGTCAGTGATGTGGGATTGATGGATGTGAACTGGCTTTTCCTTGACTGCTAGTCGCCCTTTAGGATAGAGGGTTTGATGAAAACAGTGGAGTCAGAATGCACTCAGACTTGTACCCATAATTTCAAGCAGCCCTTAGGGGGTCCTAAAGCCCTTTAAGCGCCCTCCTTAACAGTGGATGGGTTTGCGTGTGCACCCGTGTTTTTAGAGTGATTGTGACCCGCCAAGGGGCTCTTCTTCAGAGGTGATGCCTGGAGCAGCGCTTCCTGCCTGTCACTTTGATTGGCAGCGAAGGGCGGGCGTCCCGGGGGACCTAGGCACACGCAGGATATTGTTTGGCAGGGTTAGAAGTGAAAACCAGATGAGTAGGAATCTGAAGCTTGTGGTCGTAACGGTTATGCTGCTTTATCTAAGGACTTCAGCCTTAATCTTCCAGGTTTCACTCTTGCTAATTTCTCAGAGTTATGCAGAGTTTAAATCTGCCAGATGAAGCTTGTATATTAGGTTAGTGTAACAAGAACAACGCCAGTGAAGTGAGTTTAAATGTGTTTGTTTATTTGCGTGAAAAATTCAAATGGATGAATAGGCCGTTTTCTCTAAACCAGATTTTCTCAATCTCTGACATTTGGGGCTGGATAACCCTTTGCTGTAGGGGCTACGTCCTTTGCACTGTAGGAAGCTTAGCATCCCCTCCTTGCTCTGTTGTGACAGCTAAAACCCTCCAGAACCTGCCACGTGTCCTCTTGGGGGCATAGCTGCTTTGAGTTGAGAACCACAGCTCTAAACTGACATTTGTGTGTGTTGCATTGTATGGGTTTACTCATATCCTGTCACTTTTGAAAAGATGTGGGGGTTAAAATTAGTTGTATAAACCAGGAGTAGGATAAGGGTTTTAAGTATTGTCTTTTTTTTTTTTTTTTTATGTACAAATAAACGGTAAGAGTCTTGGTAAAGAGGATGTGTTTCTTGTAAGCCATGACATTATCCCATTTTTAGTCATTTTTATCAAAATACACATCACAGATGGGGAGAGCCTGACTGGCTCAGCTGGAGAAACATGCAACTCTTGATCTCAGGGTCGTGAATTTGAGTCCTGTGCTGGGTGTAGATGTCATTTAAATAAAGAAACCTTAAAAACAAACCGTCCAAGAATCTCCTGAAAATATATACTTAAGTACAAGTGGGTTTGCTTGCCTTTTGAAATCAGTATGGTGTCTTTCTCTTACTGACATAGGAGAGAATTAATAGTTCCTAGTTCCCAGAGGGCGGTATCTCATTCTTACTCTACCTCCCTGGCTTCCTTGTAAAAAACCCAGCGCAGCACCTGAAGTACGAGCAGCTGTCCCCCCTTGGGTGGGACGCTCCACCGCACTGATGCTTTCAGCCGCGCGGGTCCTGCTGTCCGTTGGCTGTTGTCAGACCGGCGTATGTGTCTGTCTGGGGATGGCAGGAAGGAGGAGTTTCAGGTGGTTCTGTCCTGAACCTCTCAGGACGGAGCCTCCTTTTGTTACCTCCAGTTTGTAGCAATTTCATGATTAACTGAAATCAGATCACGAGTGTTTTTTTCTCTGTAAACTCAACGTGTGCTGAGCTTATACGTATCTGAGTCCCAAATTGTCATGTAAGTTAATAGCTCACTAGGGGTGTATGATTACCTCCTGGGTTTTTGAAAGAATACCCTGTTTTCTTTAGAAGAGGTGACCCAGTCCTAAGCAAGCGTGGTGACCTTCTCTTAGGCTCTTTGTTGTATGACCATATGGACCTGTATTTAAAGCATTTCTGCAAGTAGCTCTGTGAAAAATTAAAAAAAAATTTTTTTTTAATGTTTATTTATTTTTGAGAGAGCAAGACAGAGCACGAGTGGGGAAGGGACAGAGAGAGAGAAGGAGGCACAGAATCTGAAACAGCTCTGCTGAGCTGTCAGCAGAGAGCCCGATGCGAGGCTTGAACTCGGAAACGGCGAGATCATGACCTGAGCTGAAGTCGGTCGCTTAACCGACTGAGCCACCCAGATGCCCCTCGTGAGAAGTTTTTTTAAAGTGTGAAATAATCTGTGCTGCTTAAAGATACTTGGACTGTTATGTTTGTACTTTTTAAAAATGTTTTGTTTTTTAATCAAAGGTTTGACATACCTTCAGAGTCTAAATTTTGAACGTATAGTGATGAGTCAGCTAAATCCCCTGAAGATTTGTCTGCCTTCGGTAGTTAACTTTTTTGCTGCAATCACAAGGTAAGTTATTAATACTTTATTGGTGGGAATTATTTAAAAACAACTTTATATTAATACTTTAAAGTTCCATTAAGTTTCTGTGAAATTATTCAGTCAAATTAATGACCATCAAACACGTAAAAGCCAGTAATACAGTACTTACAGGGACCGCTGCAGTTAGGATTTTGTTCTTACTTTGGTGGTAATGGAAATTGCTCCTGCTTTTGTTCAAAGACCGTAACTCAGCAGAAGCCTCGGCACTTTGAAACGAGTGAGGCAGCCAGTAAGCCGAGAGTTACAGACCAAAGATGTTTATTAGAGTAATGAAAATAGACTGGACGCGAGAGGGATGTGCCACAGTAGGAGACGGGCTGGTGCAGGACTGTTCTGTCGGGCCTGGGGCTCCGGCTCGCGCACTCTCGGAAGCCCTTCACGTGGAGCTCGCTGCGTCCTCACAGTCCCGGGACTGACGTGGTAAGGCCCCGTTTAAGAACAGGGAGGTGGAGGCCCGGAGAGCGGGAGTGACCCGTGAGACACAGTGGCTAGACTGTGTCAGAGCCAACATTCGAGTGCGGGCAGCCTGGCCCTCCCCGAGTTAGTCTGCTTGGCGCGCACAGTGAGTTGGCGACGGGATACTCAGGGTAGGGTCATAGCTTAAAATCTTCAATGCACAAGAGTCTGTTCTATTAGACAAAGATTCCATCCCTTGTTCCCCTTTAGACCGCTTGCTGCTCTTACTCGGTAACCTTAATTTTCATTTGCTGGCCATCAAGTTCAAGGTACCGTGTCTCTCCTGAGATCTCAGAAATGGTTACAGAATCAAGGAAAGGAATAAACAACAAGCAAGAGCATTCGGCAGGTGAAGGGTCCCAGCACACTGCAGGAAGATGGGAAGCAGCAGACTTGAGTGAAGCGGGGCAGGTGGCCGAGAACATTCCTGGGCTGGGACTAGAGGGCTTGGGTTGGCAAGTGGATTGTCCAGCAGGCTGTCGGCGTGGGGTGGGGCGGCAGGCTTGCTCGGGGTGAGACGTGAGGTCGAGAGCTAAGAGCAAGAGGTGGAATTCTTGTGTCGTTCTGTGCCCGCTGCTTTCGCTTAGTGGTTTTGAGATACACATCGACCCGTACAACTGCGTTTGGATTTTAATTGCTGTGTAATGTTCCATTAATTTTTTTTAGTTGATCCTTTGTTGGGGTTTAAGTTGTTAGTTTTTTCAGAATTGGGAACAGCAGCTTAGGGGCGACGTTATAGGTAAACCAGTACAGTTCTCGTGGCTTCAGTAGCCAGGTCTCTCCCTCAGCAGCCGCTATCCTGTCCGTAAATCCTGAGCCCCTTTATTCTCTTACAAACGGCAAAAAGAGACCACTTCTGTAATTTTGCAGACTCTAAGAGTCCCACTGCGAACACATTCATGTTTAGTGAGTCACGCCTATTAATAATCTCAGCCCGCTCTATCGTTCTCAAGGTGATAGCCACACTTTTCTTTCTCATTATTATTAACAAGCTTCTAAATAGTAGACCCGGAAAGCTGTACCCTGAAAGCATTGCTTTCTGTTTTGTGTTGTCTTTTCTTGCACTTAATACGTTTGACAGTATCCACGTGGTTAGAACAGGTGTCGCACACAACAGGCACGTCCGTGCAGTCATTCCACCATCCACCGTGTTAACGCCGCCCGTCTGTGTTTTGGTTTTGTGGTTCTGCAGTAAATACCAGCTGGTCTTCTGCTACACGATCATTGAGAGGAACAATCGCCAGATGCTCCCAGTTATTAGAAGTACAGCCGGAGGGGACTCCGTGCGAACCTGCACGAACCCACTGGACACCTTCTTCCCCTTCGATCCTTGTGTGCTTAAGAGGTGGGTGCTCTTAGTCCCCCTGTCGGTGGTGAATTTACGTGTGGTGTCTATTGGCTTTTCCCACGAGTGGGGTTTCCTGGTCATCGAGTGGCCATTCGTGTCTGTGTATCGGCAACTCACGGTCTCCAGGCACGTGGTTCACGGACCCCGAGTAGGGAATACCCGTTAGACGCTGCGGCCTGCTCTGAGCACACTGGGCGGGGCCGATCTTTAGCTCAGGAAGAACCCTGGATTGACACCAAAGGTCTTGTGATTTATTTTTTGTTTTTCTTTAAACCTGTTGGTTTAAACATCAAAGGGGATGGGGATAGAAGAGCCTGGATGGGGAGGATGCTGCCCTTTCGTGGTTCATAATGTTCTGCCTAGCGACTCGTTCTTTCCTCTGGAGACCACATTCCACGCTGTTGGAAAGGTCATCGACAGCCATGTAATTTATCTGGATGGGTAATTCAGAAAACCCACCAAGCCAGTCTTAATTTGCACTTGTATAAGGAAGGAGGACTTTCGCTTACGGTACAGTTTCTAACTAGCAACACGATTCGGGGTCATCTGGTCCCTCAAGTCTCGGTTGACTGAAAACCAGACTAATTTTTAGTAGATTTACTGTAGGGATATACAAAAAATGAAGTTTCAGAGGAATATAACTTTGTTTTCATTTGGACATATTCTAACTCATTGTCAGGCTTTGCACAGTTGAGGAATAATTTCACTTGACAATAAAAAGATGAGACAGTAGTTTAATACTCCATCTGAGTGGGGGAAGTCTTACCAAGAAGGAGCCACATCATTTACAGTACTGACATGCAGGATTTTGACACAGCGATTATTTGAGCCACAGTTTTTATTTGGGTAGTGGATCCTGTGAGAGAAGGGCTCTAGACATGTCTGACTGTCGCAGTAGCATTGAACTTGATTTTGAGATGTGATCTCTGTCGACAGGTCGAAGAAATTCATTGATCCTATTTATCAGATCTGGGAAAACATGAGTGCAGAGGAGCTTCAAGAGTTTACGAAACCTGTCAGAAAGGTACGCTTGTGACTTGGCACCCCGGCTGGGAGTGTCCTTGGTGGTCACGGATGACAGTCACGTAGTAATTAGCAGTGTCACACTTAAAGACTGCATTTTGTTCCTTTTGCTTTTACAAAATTCCAAGCTCACGGTATGTTCTTATGAAAAGGGTTTTTGTTTTTTTGATGAATTGCTTAAACTAGATACTTTGCAGGGTACCTGGGTGGCTCAGCCAATTAAGTGTCCAGCTTTTGTTTGTTTGTTTGTTTGTTTGTTTTGAGAGAAAGACAGGGCACACACAAGTGGGGAAGAGGCACAGAGAGAGGAGAGAGAGAATCCCAAGCAGGTTCCACGCTGTCAGCAGAGCCTGACACGGGGCTCGAGCTCACAAACTGTGAGATCGTGACCTGAGCCGAAGCCAAGAATCTGACGCTTAACCAACAGAGAGTCACCAGGTGCCCCAAGCGTCTGACTTCTTGAATTTGGCTCCGGTCATGATCTCAGGGTTGTGAGATCGAGCCCCACATTGGGTTCTGCACTACAGCACGAAGCCTGCTTGGAATTCTCTCTCTCCACCTCCCCACTCTGCTCTTCCCCTGCTCACGTGTTGTGTTTTCCTCTCTCTCAAAAATAAACAATTAAAAAAACAGAACCAAAAACTAGATACTTTGTAAGCTGACTTTGGGAAGTGAAGGTTAATTAAAATTCAGCTCAACATATTACAATTTTTTTTTTATTATTTATTTTGATTTTTAAGTTTATCCTGAGAGAGGGAGAGAGACTACAAAGAGCGGAGGGAGACAGAGTGGGGGAGAGAATTCCAAGCAGGCTCCGTACTGCCGGCACAGAGCCCAATGTGGGCTTGAACCCACAAACCTTGAGATCATGACCTGAGCCGAAGCCAGGAGTTGGACGCTGAACCAACTGAGCCACCCAGGCGCCCCTCAACAAATTAGGATCTTTATCACATGGTCATTACCACCAAATAACAATCTCAGGTTTACTTATGTCTCTTTTTTCATAAGTAATCATTGGAAAGCTCTTTTTTCCTTTATATTTTGCTTTGGGGGTGGTCATTAATTCACTCATTTACACTGTTAGATACAAGGGGGATGACACTGAGTGAGAAAGACAGGTCATTGCTGTCTGCCCTCATTGAGCTTAAAATCTGTTTAAAAAATTGTGGACTTTAAACAAGTAGTCCCATGTGATCAGCACTTGTGTGGGCAGTTGGGGATGAAGTGTGCCTCGGAGTAAACTTTCAAAATTAAGACATTCTTGGGGTACCTGGGTGGCTCAATTGGCTAAGTGTCTGGCTCTTGATCTCAGCTCGGGTCATGATCTTGGGGTTGTGGGGTCACGCCCCGTGTTGGGCTCCATGCTGGGCAGGCGTGAAACCTACTTAAAAAAAAAACAAAAAAACAAAAACTATTTCCTCTATCTTCCTCTTTCCAGAAGCGGCACATTCCTGAAAGACATTCTCGAAAGCTTTGCACACCGCCACTGGTGGTCTGACCGGTAATCTCTTGTCCTTGTACAGCAGGTGGTGGAGGATGAAGATGATGACTTTTTGAAAGGTGAAGTTGGCGTGGCCCCGAGCTCCTTTGACCCGCATTTCCGAAGTCCCTCAAGCAGCGTGGGCTCCCCTCCTGTGTTCTACCTGCCAGACCAGTCCCCTGTGACCACGAGGATTTGTGATTGAGACTGAGACCAGCGTCTCTCCCCACGGTGCCCTTCGGTACCAGGGCTCATCCTGTTTGAACCAGAGCGAGTATCTGCCTCAGGCATCTTACTTGCAAGGTAGACGTACTCTGGTGTCTGAACAGACGTGCTGTTTTGGTTTTTTTTTTTTTTTTTTTCCTTTTTCTTTTTTGCTCCTGTGCAAACAAAAGAAAAGACGGAGTATCATGTGCAATATTTTAGAAAGGAGTTGATGATCAGTGTTGAAGGCTTGACTTGTGTATTGGGTGTATATTTTATTTCTGTTATAGCTTTCTGGCATCGTTGTGAAATTTCTGATCTGGGCAGTGGCCTGTTTTAGCGGGATGGCACATAGGTTTGGTCTGAGCCATAATCACAGGACTTTGTTGATCCAGTTTATTTTCAGTGAAAAAAATCCTCTAGGAGACTATTCCACATCTTTAAAATGATTCTACTTTGGGTACAGTGTTGACCCTCAGCTGGAACCGTATTTGTGTGTTGGGATTTCATTGGGTTGCGGAGGGGGCGGGAGGAAAGTGGGAAGGTGGCCCGAGCCGGTCCCTGACGCTAGAAGCCGGAGCTGGCACTGAAGGTCTCCAGGGATTGTCAGAGGCCGAGGAAGTCCCCGAGGAAAGACATGCAGGATTTAGGGAAGCGGAAGCAGACAAGTCATACGCTCGTGAGTGGAAGAATGGAGTTAAAAGAACCACAGAGTTCCGGGTAAATGAAATTCCCATACACTGAGAGTGGAGTTGGACTCTTATAAAACACAGCACATGATTTTACCGTGAGGCTCCCAGGAGGGTGGTTAGGACTGGGAGTGCTTGCTTGTAGTGGAATGTTACTTGGGTTTGTTTTTTGTTTTTTTGTTTTTTTTTAACTAGAATCAGTTTGGTCATTTTGAGAGTTTCTTTGTCCTGATGGAGCAGGGGAGAGGAGCCTGGCTTCTTTGGTGGAATGGTTTTGCTAGCGACAACAGCCAAGGTTGCAGCCTCCGTTTGCCCGCTGATGTCTCGTGGAGTTCAGCTCGGTGAAGTCCTCCTTGGGGGGACTCTTTTTGTACTTTTATAACTAAACACTGAGAGAGGAGTCTACTAAACACCCTCACTTCATAACACGTGTGTGTGAGCGCACGGCTGGGCTCATTCTGTGGCTCATGCGTATTTTAGCTTCATTCCTTGTGTGTATACTTTTGTGTTACTTGTGAAAATGGACATCTCTAAACATATTTATTTTTCTGCCACTTTTCCTATTATTTAAAAGCAAGCAATATTTTCTCGATCGCAAATATTTTGTAATGAAATACTTTCTCTTTCCTAGGGCTTTGTATGCTCTTGTATAATTATAATGATGGTGATGTAGAGTAAATACGCTTTTGGAAAACAGAAATTTTTATTGGTTTAAAAAGTTTTGGATATTGGTGATTTTCTTTTGGTGACTTGGTGGACAGTCATCGGAGAACCTTTAGGTTCTCTGGTTTTTTAACTGCTGGCTAAAGGGGGGGGTGGGTGGGATTTTTGTGACCTGGACGAAACGGGTCCATGGAAATGTGTCCATAGATATTAACGGTAAGTGGAGTGGGCCTTTGTGGGTTGAGAAGTTTTAGTGTAGAAGGGTATCTTTACAAGTAAATCCGCTTAATGTCAGAAGAGTTTGAGGAAAAAAACATTGTGAACATAGAACAATGATATGGTTAATCTGGATGTTTTGTTCTTATACCAGTAATGGAGTAAAGGGAGGTACCCCAATAAAGAGGCTTCTCAAACAGATGTTTTGATTTCTTTGGTTTTTACTGACGAACGTGAAAGCTCTGTCAGGAAACTGCAGCTAACACATCACACGGTTTTTAAAGAGGCGGAAATACTGCCAGAGCGGTACAGGGGACAGCTGGGGAGTAAAGGACACACTGGTAATGAGAAGGACTAGCTCAGGTGTCAGTGACTCCGTGAGCACGCCTAGCCACGAGGGCCGCCGAGGCTTGAACTGGTTCCGGGAAGACAAACGCTTCAGAAAATGCACGCACTTTGGAAGGAACATCGTGGGGAAAAAATTGGCAAGTTTCTTCGGGAATTATATAAAAAGAGTTTTCTAATCCTCTACTATTGAAAAGCGGGCTTTTATTTGGGTAAGAGTTCCAGGGCCCATCCTGTCTGCAATGGGCGGGTCTTCCTTAATGAGAAGTGGCTAATTTATACAGGTGAGAAAGGACCAGGGACTTCTAAAGTGTCATGGGGGTCAGACTTGGCTTCTCGAACTAGCTCTGTGACCTTGAGCAAGTTACCTAGGCTCTCAGAGCTCCACGTTGAGCTGTAAACTGGAAATGACCACCACCTCCTTGAGGGCTGGGAGGATTCAGTGAAAATGCAGGGAGAGGCAGCAGCTGTTTGGCTACCTTGGGAGAAAGTAGTCAGGCAGGAAGCCCTTTCACAGGAGGGTCTTTTCAAGGCAAAGACAACTTTCACTTCATCCACATTGATTGCCTCCTTGGTACCAGCTAAAGAGGTCTCACCTGGAGAGGTAGGGACAGCGTTTGCCCCCTGCCAGGTGTGGCTTATTATGGTGGCTTTTAATTCTTGGTCCCAGAATCCCCTTGCGATGCCGTGGCAACAGTTCTTGTTCTGTGAGGTGGCTCTTCGCCTCACCACTAGTTTTGTAAAACTGCGTTTTAGTTAGGGTATGGTGGAGTCCGGGCTATTTAAGTGATATTTCCCAATCTCAGGATAGAGAGCCCCCAGGTCACGAGCCTTGCACCGGGGTACCTGTCCTTAGTAGGGACTGGACGGTACCTCATTGATGTTTACTCCCAGGGCTCTTGGCCCATCAGTGAGTGCCTGCTGTGCGCCGAGCAGCAAGTGTTACTGATGATTTCTAAATGTGTGGGGCTAGACTGTTTTCGCGCTTTCAGACGGCTTACGTTTATTCACTGAACACAATCCTATGGAGCAGCAGCACAGCAGATTCCCCAGCTCGGATTAACGTGCTCAAGGTCACAATGAGGAGTAGTAGAGCCGTGATCTTGAATGGAAGCAGTCAGACCCCAGAGCCCGTTCTTGGGCCGGGACGGGTTGGCTGATCTGTGAACTGAGACTGAACCGGGGGCACCCGGCGAAGGCTCTCTTCCAGAGCCCAGCTCCTCCCCCGGCTTTGACGCCCACGCTTTCGGGACTACATTTCCCAGCGCCCTCTGCGGAGGGGGCGGGCCGAGGGCCGGTCCCCCGCGTTTGGACTACATCTCCCATAGGGCCTTGCGGCCCGCCCCCGATTTGCACAACGGGTTTTTTTTTTTTTTTTTTTTTTTTTTTTTTTTTTTTTTTTTT